>NC_072458.1:19003350-19303350 GCF_027596085.1 Anoplopoma fimbria
CACACACTGCTGTACACACAGACTATGAAATGATCAACTGAAATGAAGAAGTAACGGTTAACGGTTGGCCGCCAAAATGCAGAGGCACTGATACTACTTCTTCTTCTTTTTTTTTTAAACCAAACCTGCAGGCACTAGTCTTACATTTCCCCCATCGTGGCCTTTTGCATGTCATTGACAAATATGACTCCTGCCTGCTACTGAGTTTGCTCCTAACACACAAACCATTTCTCAGGACTCTAGTTTGTTAGCTAATTGATATTTTGACGATACTCTCATTTGCACAAATTTGCCCCTGAGGTATTTTTTAGAATTAGACCTACAAAACATGCCACCTAGTATCTTGAATTGATTTTCAGTTTGATATTCTTTCTGTGAAATCCCCTTGTAAAGAGCAGAAAGAATAATGAAACGACGATGCCTCGGAAATTTGCCTATTCGTTGCATCCAGTCTGACGGAGTGGGAGGTTGGTTTTGTTTCACAGAAAATTGTTCCAGACCCTTTTCTCTTTTCAGCTGCCATTTCCCCTCCCCCGCATCTCTGAGCCGCCTACACGCTGGCTTCATTTCATATGAGTTATATGTCTGTCATGTTGTTAGGAATATTGTTAAACCGGGTTCTCTGCTTTGTCAAACGCTGCATACCCAATGTGAAGGGTCCAATTCACACGGTTACGTAAGAGGAGTACAGTGTGGCGTGTTGTACAGTGGTAGCTGCCAGTCTCCTGTCAACACAGATGATATGTCAGAACATGCAGTATTGCCCTCCATAGGGTGACAAGACGAGGTAAATTAATGAGGGTGTAGTCGGCTTTATAATTAGAAACGCAGGGACGAGAGTGGTGCTCTTGATTAAAAACATAATCTCCCTAGTTGGTTCTGAAATGGTTGTGCCTTGTGTGTTGAAAGGCACCATTGGGAGACGAACCTGGTTGTAAAGGTCTCGTGTGGCCCCCCCCCCCTTCTCAGTTTCCTGCGTTAATGGTCCCTTGGGTGTGTAAGCATTGCGACTGTGAACACATGCATTATTAATTTAGAATAGAAAAGAATGGCAAAATCAGTTTCCCAGAAGACCAACAAAATTTTGTAATGAGCTTTGGCAGTTGCAGATGTGCAACATGTGTTGAAATGGATTCCTGTTCTGACAGTTCAGATGGAGGTTTTCAGCCTCCCCCCCTCGGAAGAAAACAGTGCTGAAAATGATTTGCTATCAGACAAAAATGATGATCAATAACAGCTTTTGCAACAGCTCTTCGTCAAAAGCTGTTAATGTCCACCTCCATATAGAACATATCGTATCACTTTCAAGTCATTTTTGTAATCCAAAAAAAAACCGTTCATGCATACTTTGGAAATATCGTTTAAAGAAAAAGCTTCCCTTTTTGATAGACTTAATGTTAATGCATGCAAATTATCTTGAATTGAGCGTAATTGAATTAACATGCAGGAGCAGTAAATTCGGTATAATTATTGTAATTTAAACATCAAGATGCTGACTTGATTTTTGAAACTCAAAAGTGGGTCATGCTTGGTGCTGCATGTGCAGAGTGGGATGCATTTGTTGTCAGAGGTGGGGCCTGGATGGATGGATGGATGGATGGATGGATGGATGGATGGATGGGTGGGTGTGGTGCTTGCAGGAGCGAGAAAGGATGGAGGAATGATTGGCACGTTCAGTCCCATCACGGTCCCCTCCGTCGTGAAAAACAGGAGATGGGTGTGGTGCCTGAGATCAGGGAGGAAGCAACAGGGAAAAAAAAGAAGCAGCTGGAGCAGTTGCATCTTAAACGCACCGTGTGTAGGAAGTGGGGGAGGGGAGAGCAGTCACGCTGGTTCCTCATTGGTCCAGCCCACAACACACCACATACGTGAGCCAATGGAGCCTCGGCTGCGATTGGCCCGGCAGGTTTTTTAAAGACTGGCTGAGGAATTCAGGAGTTTACTACAGTTCACGTTGTGAAGCGGTAGCAGAATGAGTGGCACTGTTGCTGCAGAGCTACAGGAGCACTCACAAGTGACACGCTGCAGGTTTATCTGCTAGTTCCATACACAAACTCTGGTTACTTAACGGCCAGTGTCCAAAGAAATTAATTTCTTTGGACACTGGCCGTTAAGTAACCAGAGTTTGCATTGCTTCCTGTCTTCTTTAAATGTGAATTTATTCAAGTCTGCTAAAGATCGGGCTGTAGATGTTTTACCTTCCCAGTGATTTGAGATTTATTTCACATAAAAGAATGATAATTTTTTTTTTATAACTTTCTCAGATTTCGGAAGTTATTCTCAGAGCATAAAACCAAGATGTAAAAACCATAATATTTGCTTGGTTTTCAACGTTTATTACAAAACCACCCATCCAGCCAGATGATTGCTGGCCCCAAAACAAATATTTACAGTACCAGTCAAAAGTTTGGACACACCTTCTCATTCATTGGTTTTTCTTTATTTTTATTTTTTATCTACATTGTAGATTAATATTGAAGACGTCCAAACTATGAAGGAACACATATGGAATTATGTGGTAAACAAACAAATGCTCCACAAACCAGAATATGTTTTATATTTTAGATTCTGTTTTATATTTTAGATTCTTCTTATATTTTAGATTCTTCAAAGTAGTTGAATGAGAAGGTGTGAACAAACTTTTGACTGGTACTGTATCATGAGTGGTCATCCTGATACCATAGACGTAAGCTCTCTCTCTCTCTCTCTCTCTCTCTCTCTATATATATATATATATATATATATATATATATATATAGCTTACGTCTATGGTATCAGGATGACCACTCATGATAATATATATATATTGCTGTCAAAATAAAAATAAATGTCATAGTTAAAAAGAACCTGACTATGAAGCTGTTAACTTGCTAAGATAAAATCTCCCCTTCTAGTCAGCACGACTATTTCCGACATTTGAATATGATTCTAGGAAGGGCGTCAGGGATGCACTTATATGGCGCACGGTGTCACTGCACTTCTGCAGACAAGCACAGTGCAAGTCCTGGCTTAACCTCCCCAACAGATGGGGAGACGGATGTAATCTTTATGTTTTTCATACCACAGCTTGTTTCATCCGGTTGTAGCGTGTCTGAAAGGAGATTTTTTTTACTGATAGACACACCTCAGTTAATTCACCATCATGCCTTTCTATGGTGTGTGTGTGTGTGTGTACGTGTCATCCGGTACAGATGGATTAGGCGTTTTAAGAAACATACATTCCTAAATTCATTGTCATCTCCAGATCAAATATCTGCTTTAACTCAAACCACTGCTTCACCCGCCCACCCTGATTGCACCCCAGTGTACAGTTAATCACATCACATGCGCAACAGAGTCAGCTGAAAGCTTCTCCCCGTGACATCACTCTCTCCTAAGTTAATACTGGGGCTTAAAAAAAAATGGGCTGCGGTTGGATTTAGTGGCGAGCCTGCGGGGGAAGCTTTTCAGTCGCAGAGCACTTTGACTGGAATTTAGTTCCATCTTTTTATTTATTCATCTACATTTGTGACAATGGCATGCCGTTTCTTGTTGTTGTACATAGTGACGCATTCTGGATTCGATTTCCTGTCTGATAAGAGTGAATCGCCTGCTGTTGAAGGGATTTTATTGAGAGTAGTCGGACAAGCAGGATGCCCGAGCGGCTTCCTGTGCCACACCGCCTGACCCTTATTTCTGGAGGTGTGGCCGCTCTCTCTATCTCGTCTCTGATTGGAGAGTGTTGATCTGACCATAGGAAAAGGCAAATAAGGGGGCAGGAAGTGACCTAAGGAATTCTAGCTTTTTTTTAAAAATGACTTCATGGTGCAAATTTACGGGATGTTACACATAGGAGGAGGAGGAGGAGTCGATAATCATTTTTCACCCACGCAGCATAGCCTCATTGAACCATTTTCATGTCACCTAAGGACACAATATACTCACATAACCCTCCAATTTAGCCTCAAGATCAACCTGTTCCATGCACGCGGACACCAGGAACACTGTGTCTCTAGTAATGATCATCAGAGTGAAACACCCAATCAGTGCTGAGATTAGGAAAAGTTGGCACAAATTGAATGATTGGCCACAGTTTGTTATGTAACAAAGAGTGTCCCCTTCTCTTCATTAAGGCTGATGCTTGTTTTCAGCGTGTTTCATGCTCTAGTAGGATCATGTCTTCCTCCACTGATTGTTGTTTTTGTCTCCTCTTGTTCCTCTCCTCTCCTCTGTCCCGTTTGAAGGATCGTGCTCTCAACCCCTTTGGCCGTGATCTCCTATTTCCTCATATGGTTCGTTCCTCCCTTTGAGGACGGCAAAATCATCTGGTACCTTATTTTCTACTGCATCTTCCAGACGCTTCAGACTGTGAGTACCACCCCCGTGCCCACGCAGACAATCCCAGCATGCTGTTGTCCCAAATGTGCAACGCGGAGGTCATTAAAACGTTTGATTTGCACTCATTTGCTCAATTACTCTTTAAGTGATCAATATGATATGTTGTTTCCCCCCCCAACCTGATTTGATCATTGCAAAGTGTTGCAATCTTTCTAAAATATATAAATATAAATTTTGTTGGCAAATCCTCTAATTGCACAATAATGGGAAATGATTCACTCTCTGCAATGATTCTGCTGAGAGTTGTATCAATCTTCTTGTTACTTTCCAACCCGAATGTGAAGAGACAGAATTGCCAAATTGTTGTGCACCATCACGTCTATGACCAAGAAGTAAATCTGCATTCATTTTTCTCACCATGTCGCTCTTTTTCTTTGCAAAACAGTGCTTCCATGTGCCATACTCTGCCCTCACCATGTTCATCAGCTCAGAGCAGAAAGAAAGAGACTCGGCCACCGCATACAGTGAGTACCACAGTCAGCCTGTGAAACTCTTGTTTTGATTATTTCCTCTATTTTCGCCATCTCCTCAACGACTAAAACTTCGCCCCTGTGTTTCCTCCAATCAGGGATGACGGTGGAGGTTCTGGGTACTGTTATTGGTACAGCTATCCAGGGGCAGATCGTTGGTATGGCCAACGCTCCCTGCCTCCCAGGGCCCGGTGACATCGCGGGCAACCTGAGCAACTCCTCCCTGTCTGCCGGACTCAATGCGTCGGGGTCGGTCATTTCCCTGGATGACACGGTAAACACACTGAGCTGCTAATCATAGAACAGTTAAGGCTGATGACGAGTTTACCCGCCAACAGCGTGAACTGGTGAGAAAAACACAGCTGGTGTTTGCTAACTGTTTCTTGTCTTGTTCCTTTTTTTTTTTTTTTTTTTTTTTTTTTAAACAGAAAACGGCCTACATGATTGCCTCTGGTGTCATCTGCATCATCTATGTCCTCTGTGCTATTGTGCTTTTCCTCGGTGTGAGAGAGCGAAAAGGTAAGGCGTTAATCTCTCTGTCAAAGCAACTCCATCCTTTTAGTTTAGACGCCATCATCTACCTTGTTTAGTTGCCTCATCTTGCTTTGCATTTAAAGAAAAAGTCTGGAGAAAAAAATCCCAAATAAGTGGTGAACCAGAGATTAGTTATTTGCTTTTTAAATTGTGGATCGATGCCTTTTAAGTTGCATTTTATATAACAGGCCAATCCTTTTCTTTTGTTCATTATTTTTTAGCTGTTGAATAATGTTTAGTTAAGTCAGCATGAGTTCATGGCGTTTCCATCAACACCCCCCAAAATATGAACATTTTATCGAGGTCTTAATGTAGCCAACCTCGATTTTCACATCACAAGAGGCGCAATATGTGTTAAAGGTGACACTCCTGATGGGATGCACACAAACACACGCCAACTGGCAAACTACAAGAGTGGAAAATGTTTTCTATTGGATGTAATTCAACATCTTTGTTCATTCTTTAATATTTTAATTTTTTTTCCTCTTTCCAGAGTCTTGTCGTCCCAAGTCGCAGCCCATTGGTTTCTTCCAGGGGATTAAGCTGGTGATGGGACATGGACCGTACGCCAAACTAGTCATGGTCTTCCTCTTTACCTCGCTAGGCTTCATGGTGCGTATAGAGACACACACACACACACACACACACACACACACACACACACACACACACACACACACACACACACACACACACACACACACACACACACACACACACACACATCATGTTACTATGAGCTCAGTATCTGTATGTACAGCATGTCAATACACTGTTTGTCCAATTTGCTGGTTGCCGGTTTGTGCTCCCGGCCAGAGTTTAATGTGGTGCCTGCAAAGCCCGGCCAAGAAATGTGTGTGTGTGTGTGTGTGTGTGTGTGTATGTGTGTGTGTATGTATGTGTGTGTGTGTGTGTGTGTGTGTGTGTGTGTGTGTATGTTGTGTGTGTGTATATTTGTGTGTTTGGACAGTAGGATTTGAGTAAATCTCTGTGCTTCCTTCTACAGCTCCTGGAGGGAAACTTTGCCCTGTTCTGCAGCTCAACACTGGGCTTCAGAAACGACTTCCAGAATATACTGTTAGTCATCATGGTGAGCACGCACACACACATACACACACACACACACACACACACACACACACACACACACACACACACACACACACACAGGTGGCACTTTCATGGAGGCAGTCCTTCAGATAGGCCCCACTGTTGCCAAAGCGATGACCATATCTCCTCTCCGGTACATGAAGCCTTGAGCAGCCCCCATTTGTGTGGGATAAGTTAAGCCGTTGGCTTCAGAGTGCAGACAAAAGCCTCCCTCCCAGGGCGAACACATAAATTGTTCTTCAACCACAAGGCTGGTCTGTACTTGGTTAGAAAGCTGTGTCTCCTGGCGGCCTATTGTCCACTGTGACGGCTCTGCCTGAATGCCATCCCATTCCCACAGACAGTAGTGGAGCCACATCTGATCTCTCCTGACCTCTCTTGAAGAAAAGTTTCTCAAATCAGATTCACTTCAGATCCTGGCAGGTATTAAACCCAATTAATCCATAGATGTGTCTCCTTTAGCACGCAGAGCAGAACAGATTACACGCTTTGATCCTTTACTTTATGGAAAGGATTATGGAGGCAAGGCAGTGACCTTTTTTTGTTAAAGTACATTTATTTAGTGAAACAGTGTGAGCTTTGACAGGAACCGCTCCATAATCAGCAGTCGGCGATCCTAATCCTCACCTTCAGTGATTTAACCTTGGAAGCTCCGATCTTAGAAGCACAAAGATGGATTCAGACTAAACAAATGTAACTAACTGGCATTAAAGAAGGACTTGTTACTCAACCTGGGTGATATTGTAACGGTCAAATGTAATGAATCATTGGGTGAGAGCAACGGAGAGTTCAATAATTGCAACAAAGAGCCTTGTATGTACTTTTTACGTAGCATTGCTGTATGGGACATTGTTTCCTTGCTTTGCTGCTGCAACACAAATTAAGTCATTTTCAAGGGCAGGACACATTTTATTTGGCAGGAAAACACTGAGGTCACTTGTGTAAAAAGTGCTTAATGAGGAACGTTTAGAAGATAAAGTCGTAATAACTGATCATTTTGTTTGATTTCGTGTGGGAAATTGCTCATAGAGGAGAAGTTTGTGTCTGTGCAGGGAAGTGGTCTTGACTGGCTGCTTTGAAGATGAAGTTCAGACTCGGTTCAAGGGCTCACATACTGCTGATGCATCAAAAAAAAAAAAACATTTACTCATTGTGGAAAACCACAGAGCGATGTCTTTGTTGTGCATATGATTGTGCAGCGAGGGGATTTCAGTGATCTGGTTTATCTCTGAGCTTCAGTGAGAGAAGGTTTAAAAAAAAAAAAAAAAAAAAGAGAGAGAGTTGCACCACCGTTGTTAGCTTTACCTTAGTCAAACACGGAGGGGTCGGAGGTCGAATTGATCCAGGCTAACCCCCGTAGAGTCATAGGACGACCCCTGTGGAATTTTTGCATCACATATGAGCTCAAATATGTTTTGGGAAGAGCCGTAGAAGCCATATTGTTTTCCCCCTCCTCGCTGTTGTGTTTGGCAGGTATGAGAGGCCAGATGCGCTTCTGCATCGCCGCGCTTTAAGTCCAACCCGAAACGGAAGCTGAGGCATTTTGAGAATGCATCTAATGTCTTGCTTCTTTACTGAGATGTTATTTGGCCCAGAGGGTCTTTCCTGTTTTGTTCTGTTTTTCTTCTGCAAAACCTTGTTAATCTCTATAATAGAAGGCGTTGTGTGGCGTTTTGACTGGAGGGTTGAAACAAAAACAGCTGGTTAACCAGACTTTGAATGTGTGTCCTCCCCCCTCAGCTGTCCGCTACTCTGGCCATCCCCTTCTGGCAGTGGTTCCTGACCCGCTTTGGAAAAAAGACGGCGGTCTGCACTGGAAGCTTGGTAAGGAACCACATCCTGTTCAAACACCACATCTGATTTGTAGGAAGCCCGTTGGATTTGATGGGAATTAAATAAATATTCTAGGAGTTGTAGGAAAGCAGCTCTAGTGGCACTGGTTTTAGGAAGTTTCTCTCTGAATGGCAGCTGTTTTGTGTGCTTTAGTGGTCTAATGCGTTTCTGTTCTGTCCAGTCTGTGGTCCCCTTCATGATCCTGGTGGTGTGTGTCAAGAGTAACCTGATCGTCACCTACATTGTCTCCTTTGCTGCCGGCGTCGGAGTGGCCGCAGCCTTCCTGCTGCCCTGGTAAGATCCCTGCTGACTCCTTTTTTTTTTTTTTTTTTTTTTTTTCGACTCCCCCATGTTTTCTTCTCAGGAATACATTTGTAATTACATTACATTACATTACAGTCATTTAGCAGACGCTTTTATCCAAAGCGACTTACAATCAGTAGTATATTACATATCATTCACCCATTCACACACTGATGACAGGCTACCATGCAAGGTGCCACCATCAGACTCTAACTAACATTCATGCAACATCCAGTCCACACCGATGGCAAGCCTTCAGGAGCAACTTGGGGTTAAGCGTCTTGCCCAAGCCGAAGCCGGGTATCGAACCACCGACCCTCTGATTGGAGAACTACCTTGCTCTCCACTACGCCACAGCCGCCCTAATTGATACTTTTGTGACTCTTAACGTTTTTTTGTTTGTTTTTCAGGTCCATGCTGCCAGATGTCGTCGACGATTTCCAAGTTCAGAACCCCGGGGCCACCGGCCACGAAGCTCTCTTCTATTCTTTCTACGTCTTCTTCACCAAGTTCGCCTCCGGAGTCTCCCTCGGCATCTCCACTCTCAGTTTAGAGTGAGTCGTCGCTTAAACACGCACACATATAAGCTTTATCGTAAATCATTCACAACGGTTTTGTAGGGGATTCACTAGGTTTTTATCTCATGCACCTCGACACATTAAAAAAAAGACTTAATGAGGCTAAGCCAAATCTCCCAGTACCCAAATCCCACATCAAAGCAAGGAATTCCTTTTGCTTTCATTAGATTAAATACAGTAAGGCTGTAGTGAGTGTGTGAGTGTGTGAGTGTGTGAGTGTGTGAGTGTGTGAGTGTGTGTGTGTGTGTGTGTGTGGCTTGGCTGGCTTGGCTGGCTGGCTGGCTGGCTGGCTGGCTGGCTGGCTGGCTGGCTGGCTGGCTGCACACACCACATGACTCACTCTAAAGCAGTATTGGACTTTGATCAGTGATCAAGATCTTAGCTTTACTAAAAAAAAACATGTAATTCCATAGCAAATGTATGCCTCAATATTAATGCTCTGCAATGCATTTTCTAATTGTGTTTCTTCTCTTTTCAGTTTTGCAGGCTACATCAGTAGAGGCTGCTCTCAACCAGAAGAAGTGGATATGACCTTGAAGGTGCTGGTCTCGGCCGCACCCGTCGCTCTTATCCTAATCGGCCTCATCATATTGTACTCGTATCCAATCACTGAGGAGAGGAGGCAAGGCAACCGCAAACTGCTCCAGGAACTAAGGTAGGACTGTGGATTTAAATACATTTGTTGTGTTTGTCAGGGAAGTAAAAAATCTCCAACTTAAGAGACTTTTTTTTTTTTTTTTTTGTTCTTGCAGGGACAGCGAGGCAGATTCAGAGACTGACTCGACAGAACTGGCCAACATGATCTAGATCATTTTATAGACCTTTGGACCAATGGATTGGTCGACTGGCATTTTGCACTGGGCGGGACCAACTTACCAGGGCCTGTCGGATCAAACAAACACTGCCTCGTCCAATCACGCTGCTGCTGCTGCTGCTCCACGTCTACAAAGATTGATAGACTCAAAGTGTCATAATCGCTTCAGCCACACTGAGGCCTTTCTAAAATCAAACAAACATCCTCCACATTTGACATTTACACAGCATGAAACTCACTCTCCTCTTTTGTTCCTTCAGATCTCAAAAGCCTTACTTTTTGTATAACATACTAATTTTGAGCACCTTTTTGAAAAGAATCTTTATTTTTTATTTTTTAAAAGGTTGTCCTTGTCCTCAGTTGAAATTGCACTAAACCATGAACTGTGATGGGAGCATGTATTGTCGGTGCTGCCATTACTGGCACTACAGTTTGTTTACTCGTACATACCGCACGGAGCATAAACGACCTTGAGCACTGCGCTAAAGACGACTTTATAGTTCTGAGATGTGAAACATCGGGAGAAACTTTTAACAGTCATAATGCCTTAATATTCAGAACTGACAAAATGATAACGTGTGTCAATCACTTGCTCTTGATTCATTGCCTTGGTGTGTATGTTTGGACATGTTTAAATGAGTTTTGTAACTTTACAATTAATCCTCATAGTTAAGTGTTTGTTTGCATCTCATTCCCATCCCACTGACGGCTTCTTCTTTTATAATTTTTTAAAAGAAGCCATCATAATGTGATGTTTGAACTTGTGGCCAGACAGAAACAGCTTAAGAGCTTGTTTTCGTTCCCCACCAAAGTACCGAAACCACTACAATAGTAAAAGCAGTTAGCTTGCAATTACATTACTTACACTATCTTATTTATAGGACAGCTACTGAAGATTGGGAAAAGCTTTTCTTTTTTGTAAACGCTTTAATTTCCTTAATACTGAGCAGAATGGCATTCACAGCCGGTACTGATTTAGTTATATCATTATTTAAATATTTATTAGTTTATTGATTTTACTGCTTTGGAATTTATGTTTGCTGGAAAGTCTTGCTTCTTGCAGTATTTAAATATATATATATATATATATATATATATATATATATATATATATTATATATATTTATATATATATATATATATATATATATATATATATATATATATATATATATATATATATAAAGATTGGAAGATGGGGGAGAGAACTTGTGTGTTTTTTTTTTTTTTTTTTTTTTTTGAATGTTTGTTTTTCTTTGTGTATATGTGTGTTTAATGAAGGAGCAACCAGGATGGGTTGTGATCATCTCAGTCCCTGTCATGAGGGTGTGGCTTGACGTATTTTCTATCCATTGATATGGAAATGTGTACATACTGTCTTATATGTTATACGTACTGTACATCTTCGACGTGTTATTTCCGCCGGTTTGAAAATGTTCATATTTCAGTCACTTTTTTTGTTTTGTCTTTTTCTCCTTTAGAGGTTCTTTTTATCTCTAGCAGCAGATACTTGAAATGTCTAAACGGTGCCATTTTCAATTTAACATGCAGTAAATCTCCACATGTTTTATTTTGCCAGTGTTTTGTCTTTAATGGATCTGTTGCTAAACTTCCCTCGTGACTCTTGAGGCTGTAGCCAAATGTGTGAGCTTTAATCCCAAAGGGACACACAGAAGCCTTGTGTACATGTCTGCTGTGCATATGTATATATTGTATGTAAAACTGTAAATATCTTTGATATTTGTGGCTGTGAAATGAACCCATGAACACTTTACTGTAATGTAGTCATTTAAAGAAAAATGTTTTGTTAATAAATACTAATTGAGAAGTGTACTGTGAACAAGTTAACATTTATTTTATTGAAGCAAAAAACAAGACAAGAAAAAAAACAGAGATTTTTAACGTCTGTACTCGTATACCACACATGTATCATGTGGATGATTAGCTGTAAACCAATGCCCAGTAAAGATATAATGATATATATATTTTAGTGGCTTGTATCTATCTTTATAACTGTCGTCAAAGGCGCCTGGAACAGGTTGTGAGAGCAGCAACAATCATTATTAAATGAGCTGGTTCAAAAACATGAAAAGTCATGTTGAAGTAGATAAATGCGGCTAGCTTGGAAAAATAATGAATCAAACATGGCATGAGGTGGAATATTTCATAGCTTTTAGCTCAACTGCACTGACTTTTGCTGTAACTTCAGATCCATTTACACATTGTACATTATTCGTGGTGAACTACTGCCATCTAGTGTCTGAGTTTTGCAAATTAAACTACTTATTGCTTTTGTTCCTATTTTCAGCTGTATCTATTGTACATACAGACATATTTTTTATTATTATTTATCTGTTATTTATCTAGCACATTGCACTGCACCTTTAATGCTTCTTTTGCACTTCTGGTTAGATGCTTAAACTACATTTCGTTGTCCTAGTACTTGTACTCTGTGCAATGACAATAAAGTTGAATTACATTACATTACATTACAGTCATTTAGCAGACGCTTTTATCCAAAGCGATTTACAGGAATCTAATCTAATCTAATCTAATATCCCATCAAAATAAATTAAGAAAAAAGGGATGAATTATATATATACAGTAGCAGTCAAAATGTTTGGACACACCTTCTCATTCAACTACTTTGAAGAATCTAAAATATAAAACATATTCTGGTTTGTTGAGCATTTGTTTGTTTACTACTTAATTCCATATGTGTTCCTTCATAGTTTGGATGTCTTCAATATTAATCTACAATGTAGAAAAAAATAAAAATAAAAATAAAGAAAAACCATTGAATGAGAATGTGTGTCCAAACTTTTGACTGGTACTGTATATATATATATATATATATATATATATATATATATATATATATATTTATTTATATATTTATTTATAATATTTATTTATTATTTTATTTATATATATATATTTATATATATATATAATTTAAATCATGACTAATTGGAGCCATGATCTTATATAAATTGTCTGAGGTATTGGGCTGTGGTTTTAGATGTTATAGTGAGTGGGGTTAATGTCTTGGTTTTTTTTGTGCATTTTTTAAGCCCCTCATTGTGTCATTGTCTTCACAGTACATATTATAAATGTTATTATCATAACTATGAGGTCTCACTGTTTTATTTTGATGACAACATAAAGACAGTTTGTGTAAATACAGTAAAAAAAAAACTGATTGTGCTTTTATTTTGAAGTACGAACAATGACACCGGAAGTGAGTACGCTCTGTTAGCCTTGAGCAGCTAGCATAAAGAAAACACCTAGCTAAACGTCCGCTTCTGCTCCAAATCTGTCATTAATCAACAAAAAAAAAAAGCTAGCATGGATGCTAACCCTCCGGCGCAGAGCAGGACGCGCGTTGCCATCCTCGCCGAGCTGGACAGGGAGAAGCGGCGGCTGCTGCAAAGCGTGCGCGGCCCCGGAACCAACGTCGCGCTCTCGTTCCGACCCGGACCGAAAGAGGTGAGGGACAGCGCGGAGCAGCAGCACGTCGCAGCGCAGCAGGAGGCCGCTCTGCAGCACGCACACGGACACTCGTCGGGTTTCTTCGTCACGCAGGACTCCGCGTTCGGGAACCTCATCCTCCCGGTGATCCCGAGGCTGGAGCCCGACGTCTGAGTCCGAAACCCGCGGAGGAAACAGACTGAGCAGTGTCTGCCTGGGTGGACATGAATAAAAGACACGCCACATTTAAATGACTGTGTTACATGTGATCCTATTTATATTTGTTTTTGTCTTGTTATGGACTTTAATGGTGATTTAAGCATCAAAAACAGAATAAAAAGACATTTTTTTATTTTTTTTTTAAAGAAACTGCATGTCAGGAGGAAATAATTGTTGTAAAGTAATAATAATAATATTAATCTTTATTTATAGAGCACATTTCATACAGACTAGCTCAAAGTGCTGTACTTTTGAAAAAAGTTAAAGATAAAAATAGATAAGATAAATGAATAAAAAACTGAAAACCCCACATTTAAAAGATTGCGTTACATGTAATCATTTATTTTTATTTATTCTTTTAGTTTTTTTGTCTTGTTATGAACTTTTAATGGTGATTTAAGCATCAAAAACAGAATAAAAAGACATTTGTTTCTTTTTAAAGAAACTGCATGTCAGGAGGAAATAATTGTTGTAAAGTAATAATAATAATCTTTATTTATATAGCACATTTCATACAGACTAAGTAGCTCAAAGTGCTGTACTTTTGAAAAGTAAAAGATAAAAATAGATAAGATAACTAAATAAAAAATAGAAACCCCACATTTAAATGATTGCGTTACATGTAATCCTATTTTTATTTTATTTGTCTTGTTATGAACTTTAATGGTGATTTAGGCATCAAAAACAGAATAAAAAGACAAACTTTTGACTGGTACTGTATAACAGTGTCAATTAAGTATATTTAATTATGTGCAACTGCAAAACTTTTGCAAACACACAATATAATCTAAGGTGGGTCCTTGCATTACTGCATACCCTTCATGCCTTTTAAAAGAACAAAATGTAGTTTTAATACTGTCCTTACATGATGTGATCATTAACAGTCATAATAATGGAGCCCAGATGTGCTGATTGGGTACCCGGATGAATATGTTACCTGTATTATGTGTGTTTTTAGGGGGGATTTAAAGGTGTCAATTTATATAAACAAATGCAAAAGGTTCCCAAGGGGCCCGACAACAATAATCAATCAATAATAACAACACAATACCCGCACAATAACCAGGGTTTGCCTCTCAATCATGAGCGCTCTGCACTCTGCGCTCGATTGCTTCCGCCTGGAGGAGGGAAAGCAATCGAGCGCAGAGTTGTAGCGAACGCTGATGCAACACACTGACAGCAGGTCTTATTCACCCGCGTCTCACCGGCACAAGACACCGCTTCTGAGGTGAGTCAGCAGGCTGTACAGTATGTCTAAAGGGTAAACTGCTTTTATACCACATAACCTGAAAATATAGAAACCAAAACGGTTGTAGTTTTTACCAGAAACCACACAGAAGCTAGGTTTCGTTAGCTGCACATGGGTGTGTTGCTAACTAGCCAGGAAGCTCTAGATGGCTTTTTACATTCATTATAAGGGGTGACGTCATATATTATCTTAATGTTGACTGAATGGATATATATATATATATATATATATATAATATATATATATATATATACATATATATATATATATATAAATATATATATATAATATATATATATATATATTATATATAAATATACAGTACCAGTCAAAAGTTTGGACACATCTTCTCATTCAACTACTTTGAAGAATCTAAAATATAAAACATATTCTGGTTTGTTGAGCATTTGTTTGTTTACCACATAATTCCATATGTGTTCCTTCATAGTTTGGATGTCTTCAATATTAATCTACAATGTAGGAAAAAATAAAGAAAAACCATTGAATGAGAAGGTGTGTCCAAACTTTTGACTGGTACTGTATGTATATATATATATATATATATATATATATTATATATATATATTTATATATATATATATATATATTTATATATATTATATAATATATTTATATATATATATATATATTTATATATATATATAATATATATTTATATATATAATATATATATATATATATATATTATATATATTTCCATAAAAGTATGGATTTCATAGTAAAACATAGATGAATTCTTGCTGTTTGTTATATGTTTTTGGTGGAAGTAGATTTTTTATGGATAACAGCCATATCAGTTGTGATCTCCTTGTCTGTGGTTAAGATCAACATGAAACTGAAAGTGATTTAACATTTATGCTCTTGAAGCTGCTGCCATTGATTCATAATGTGCTTAAACTCCCATCTTCCTCCTCAGAAGACTCTGCACCATGGCGGATCAGCTGAGTCCAGATGAGAAGCTCCACCTCATAACTAGGAACCTCCAGGTGGGGTTATATACACAAACAAAAATCCTCTCATAGTGATCGAACATCCCCAGTAGATTGATCTCATTAATGTCTTTAATGTGTGTTGCAGGAGGTCCTCGGGGAGGAGAAGCTGAAGCAGGTTCTTCAGGAGAGAGAGGTGAAGGTCTACTGGGGCACAGCGACCACCGGGAAACCCCACGTAGCTTACTTTGTCCCGATGTCCAAGATAGCAGACTTCCTCAAGGCTGGATGTGAGGTGGGGGGAGATCTCATTCAGCATCTTCTCTATTGTTAAATCATTTTGATTTCATCTGCATTTCCTGCTGAATCAGCGCTCTGCTCACACAAGGAGCGTCCTGTTTTTGTTTGCTCTTCTTTCCCTCAGGTCACTATTCTGTTTGCAGACTTGCATGCCTTCCTAGACAACATGAAGGCCCCCTGGGAGCTGCTGGAGCTCAGGGTGAAGTACTACGAGCAGGTCATCAAGGCCATGTTGGAGAGCATTGGGGTGCCCCTGGATAAACTCAAGTTTATCAAAGGAACGGACTACCAGCTCAGCAGGTCAGTTGTGCTGCTGATAGAACCGGAGACTCTCTTAATATGTATTTCAAGGATTCAAGGTTTTATTTATTTTATGGTGTATTCATTGTCATTATGCAACACACGGTTTCACAACAAAACGCAGTTGTAGCCCATTTGCTACACAAGAAAACATGAATAAAGAAAAACAGTAGTGCATTTTATGAATTTGCATTAAGTGGAATGTAAACCGCAGCAGTAAAACAATTTTTCTGGGCAGATAACATAGTCGGCATCTTTACTTTGAGAATTCAGCTTCAGGGAAACATCGTCTGTCATCTTTGACTACATCTGAGAACCAATTATCGTCGATGTAAACGTAGATTCCACCTCTGCATCTACATACGCCGCCGTTCTTTAACTTTAAAATGATCTGAAATGTACTTTGTACCTGCAGCCATAAACTCATTTTTTAAGTGTGTATTTTCATGTTTGTCAGAGAGTACACTCTGGATGTCTACCGTCTGTCCTCCATGGTGACGGAGCACGACGCTAAGAAGGCTGGAGCCGAGGTGGTCAAACAGGTGGATCATCCCCTGCTGAGTGGTCTGCTCTACCCGGGTCTGCAGGTAATAAGACTGTTCTAGATGGAGCAGTATCACTCTTCATAACTTAAGTGATGAAATTAACTGGTTATATTGTGCACATTGTCCACATATCGTCATATATATATATATAGATACCGTATTTTCCGCACTATAGGGCGCACTGGATTATAAGGCGCACTGTCAATGAATGGTCTATTTTCGATCTTTTTTCATATATAAGGCGCACCGGACTATAAGGCGCATTAAGCGAAACAAAACAGTCAGTCAGTCATTTTACCATTGATTGATTCATTAATGTTGAATTCTCTCGCAGCTGCTCTATTCCCATGTTCTCCTGCGTGACTGATAGCCTTGAGTTTGAAGTCCGTGTCGTAAGCGTGTCTCTTGACAGGAGCCATGTTGGGGTCCTTATACACACACACACTGTAATATTATGGTGAAGCACAGTATGTATTACTCCGCGACGCTCCTGACTACGGTGGCCGTGATGCTGCTGCGGTGCGGCTTTGTAGTTTACCAAAGTCGTACTAAAACATTTTGACAGAGCGCCGTGTACCACACAAAATCGCTTCGAGGTCAGTAAGCACAACCAGAATTAATCCATATATAAAGCGCTCCGGATTATAAGGCGCACTGTCGTTTTTTGAGAAAATTAAAGGCTTTTAAGTGCGCCTTATAGTGCGGAAAATACGGTAAGTTGTTTTTAAACTAAAACAGTTTGTGGATATGACAAAAGTGCACTCTCTTTGTGATTTTCATGGTTTTCTTTGTTATAAAAATTGTATATGCTGTTATGATTAATTTGAGAAGTAATTGTGATTCCACTTTGCCCCCAGGCTCTGGATGAAGAGTACCTGAAGGTGGACGCACAGTTTGGAGGAGTTGACCAGAGAAAGATTTTCACTCTGGCAGAGAAGGTACCATCTGTTTCCATGTTTGCACATTCATACAAAAACCTTCACCCTCTCACTTTTCTACATAACTGACCTCTAACCTCTTAACATTCAATTTCAGCAAATTCTTTATCCCTTCAGCTCTTGTGGAACTTGTTTAGTTTAGGAGTAGTTGTGAGGTTATTGACTTTTTTAAAATTATTTGAAAAAGCAATTCTTAGTTATTTACCCCAGGTGTTTAAAATGTAAGGTCTTTGACAAAAAATAGATTATTGAGATCATTTATAGAAATTATGAAGTGTAAATGCCCCGCTAATTCACTCCATGAAACAGTGTTCAGAATAAAAGCTCTTTAAAATCTAGATTCTAACTGAAGCCCCTCTCCTGTCTCCAGTACTTACCTTCACTTGGCTATGCTAAGCGCTCCCATCTGATGAACCCGATGGTACCTGGACTGACAGGAGCCAAGATGAGCTCCTCAGAGGAGGTATGTCGCAGTAAAGTAAAGTTTTGTATGTACATGTTCTTCTAATGCCTGTGGTAAAACCATCATCTCTTTTTGTCTGTAGGAGTCAAAGATCGACCTGCTGGACTCTGCTGGAGATGTGAAGAAGAAGCTGAAGAAGGCTTTCTGTGAGCCGGGAAACATCCAGAACAACGGAGTCCTCTCCTTCGTCAAATATGTCATCTTCCCTCTACGCGGAGGTAGGAAACTCTGAACTCTCCGTCTGTTGTCCCTGCTTCAGACTTATCCTTCACTTGTATGAAATGAGATGATAATTGGGATTATTGTGTTTCAGAGTTCTGCATCAAAAGGGACCCCAAGTTGGGAGGAGACAAAATCTACACTGACTTTGAAGAGGTGGAGAAGGACTTTGCGGCGGAGGTAAAGTATAGATTAAGGGAGATACCACAACTTTAGATTTTGGTCTGATACCTGATAGAGGACACAAATCACTGTTATCAATACTTCTGATAATTATAAACAACGTAGGCCTATTAACTTTCATGTTGCTTTTCTGTTAATTAAAACAGGAAACTTTTTCAAATCGAATGACAAAAATGTTTTATTATTGTTAATTCAATGTGCAAACATGAACTTTCTTTTTTGCTAACATTTATTTTATATATAGCGTTTTAAAACATTTTTAGTGCAAATTTAAGCACAAACTACCTTCAACCATCATTCACAGATGTGAAACCGCTACAAAACACGCTCCTCTCAACAGCAGTGAGAAGCAAAGAGTACAAAGAAACGTTTGCACAGACAGTTTTACTTTTTAATGAAATATATATGGGTGTAGAAGAGATAGTGATTCCTTTTTTTTTTTATTATTGATCCTGTAGTATCAATATTTTTGGATCAATCCAACCACTCCTAGTATAGACACACTGGTTTATTTGAAGCATAAAATAATTCCTGCTTCTTAAAGTATATCTCTGCTAAATGTCTTAATTTTCTCCCTCACTCTGGTAGTCGGTCCACCCAGGAGACCTGAAGGCCTCGGTGGAAGTAGCTCTGAACCAGCTGCTGGATCCAATCAGAAAGAAGTTTGAGTCGCCTGAGCTCCGCAAACTCTCCAACACCGCCTACCCCAACCTCTCAAAGACGAGTCAGTATTTTACCCAGCATCCTCTCTGTCTTCCCTCTCACTTCATTGAGGATGTCAACTAGCTTCATGTGGAGGTACATCATTTGTTTGTGTGTGATCAGAAGGAGCAGGAAAGAGTGCCAAGGCAGGAGGAGGAGGAGGAGGAGGAGTGGATGATGAGCTGTCCCCCTCCAGAGTGGACATCAGGGTGGGCAAGATCATCAGTGTGGAGAAGGTAGGACGTCAAGATCGACCCTAGATGCCTCATCAACTGATCAATATAGCGTTTCTTTAGATTATGTCGGTGGAGATGATCCTCCTGTACATGCATGGGTTCACATGGGTTTAATTCGTTTTCCTTCTTCCAGCATCCAGATGCTGACTCGCTGTTCCTGGAGAAGATTGACGTGGGAGAGCCGGAGCCGAGGACGGTCGTCAGCGGGCTGGTGGCTTATGTTTCACAGGAGGAGCTGCAGGACAGACTGGTGTTGGTGCTGTGCAATCTGAAACCCCAGAAGATGCGAGGGATCGAGTCCCAAGCGATGCTGCTATGTGCCTCTGTGTGAGTGTTACTTCTGTTTTTACACAAACACACGCTCAACTACATTTTTTTTATTATTCTAATCACTCTGATTGGTTGATTTCTAGCGAAGGGGATCCGAGGAGGGTGGAGCCTCTGGACCCTCCAGAGGGGTCGTCGCCAGGAGAACAGGTCTTTGTCGAGGGATATGAGACGGGCAAACCAGACGACAGACTCAACCCAAAGAAGAAGGTGTGGGAGAATATACAGGTATGTTCTAGTCAGATTGTTACTCCATTCAGAAAGATTCCGGTATTAATCAGGGTTCCCATGCATCCTGGGAAACAGATGATTCATTTTACAGCATGAAAAACACATGGAAAATGAGTGAAAAGTAAAATGGACTGGAAAATGTATTCAAAATTCTCCACTTTTCCTTTAGTTGAGAATTAATTACTAAACTATCAATTCGAGCTCCCCAGAATGGATGACATTACCATCTGTAAGGGGGAGTGAAGTGGTGTTCAGGATCATATTTATGTTCAAATAGCAGTTTAAGGACGAGAGTGTCTTGAATAGCCTCTCGGTTATATTTGGATAGCCTGGTTGCTCATGCAGGTTGGATGACTTTGCAGCTTAAGTGTCCAAAAACTCTGAATTGTGTAAGATACATTATCCTTCAAATGTTAATATTAGTGACTGCTGGCTGGTAACTGTGGTGGTTTTATTATAACATTATTCTGTGATCAATTTGAAATTTCTAAGCAAGTAAGAGATGATTTCATAGATTCGTTATAGCCATAGATTGCACATCTTTTAAATCAGACTTCCACAGAGAGGAACATATTAGTTTATGGCACGATCATTGTCTGTCATACCAGCTACATGATCTCTGAAAATATCCTGGAAAATTAATGGGAACCTTATGTTTTTTCCTTCAGAATCCAATTTTCTTTTAAATATGGACCAATGTGTTGTAGTTATCATATGTTTTCCATAATGGCATATTGGAATAGATGTTGTCACCTGTAAGGGGATTGGCTGTATATACATGATGATTGCATTATATTTTTCTGTCTCCGCAGGCCGACCTGAAGATATCAGACAAGTGTGTGGCTCAGTGGAAAGACTACCAGCTGATGACCAAACTAGGACAGATCACATGTAAGACACTCAAAGGAGGCAACATCAGCTAGATGCATCACATCACACCTCTGAAGCTGCTCCCGCCGGCCACATCACCACTACAATACCTTCATCAACAAAAATCACCATGGCAACAACAGTCATACTTGATCTGGAGGGTTTTTCTGGAGAATTATGGGACATTGATGCCAAAAGTCTCTTTGGACAGGCTGTGACACATTCTATTACCTTGCTTTTAACTCTATTAGAATAAATACGGTGTTTAATGTAATTCTTGAAAGTGTACGACACAAATTCTTCAACTTATAAACATATGATTCATTACGTTTTCTTTTTTTTTTTTTTACCTCTGTTGTATGTTGTTCTTTACACACTTAAATATACAAATACAATACGAGTTTTGCAGAAGAGACATATTGTTACTCATAATGAAGGGTTGGGGTTAATTAATCAAATGTCTCAGTATTGGTTCCTGGAAATAGCTGATAAGGAATCTCAGGTTTTTAAAAAGGGAATTCATGTGTCAGTACTTTTCTGGGTTGAAATTGCCTTCATGTGAACTTCAGGGCATCTACCAAACCTGATGAATGAAAAATGTTTTATGGGTTTCAGACATCAGATATCTGTATTTAAAAAAAAAAAAAAAAATCAACATACCATATATTATAATACATAGGACGGGTGCTTTGGGGGAAGTGTACAGAAATCAATATCTGGACATTAACTGTCATATCATCATGATGCATCAGCTCTAACATGAAATAAACGCTGGTTGAATTCTGTGGTCTGCAGATATGAAATGGGTTTGTGTTGGTTGAGAGATACTCTTATGTTGAGGTGTCTGTTTGCACCTCATCTTTAAAGAAAGACAACAGGAAACACAATTTTAATACATTTAAATTTTATTTATAGAAGTAATAACTGTACATAATTCTTTATAATCATCAAGACGTAAATTTTGACCCTTTACGAAGAGCCAGTATAATTCACTCTCCGATGATTTTGCTGGGGGAAAGCATTTTGTGCAAATAGTGATGAGCTGGATTTGTCATCAAAAAGGTTTGGGCTAAAGATTTAGATGCATAACATTTAATAAAAAAACACACTGACTTCATATTAAGTCTACTCCAGTGTATCAATCATCCAGGGCCAATCACATCCATTGCCCTTTAGAGTGGTTTATCAGATGAAATAGATTATCAAATATTTCATATTTGGTAGGAAAAGGTGACTGACAGTGCTACAAGTGGAAACAACCACACATAAATAAATAGGATGCTTGTGTTACTGTTGTGCTAAAAGATTTCTCAGAATGTCTTGTTCGTTACTAAACCCAAGAGGGATTATGCAGATTTTTGTAAAAGCAGCTAATTGACATTTTAACAGTCGCTGTTATCAGATGCTCTTAAGAGTTATGTCTTAATGGTTTATCATCCTCATATAGCATCCCTTTTTCTCACATAATATCCCGGATATATATCCACACAGTGAAAAGCAGAACTGAAACTGAATGTTGCTCTGTGTTTTTACTCCGATCTTTAAGCCAAGAAGGTGATAAAATGCTGTTTCGTCATGTAACAGATGCCATTTTTCTGACAACTTCTTAAGTGTTTACTATAATACAACAGGGAAAAAAAGACTTAACAGACAGTAAACCTCTGTACAGAAATGCTTTATCAAGACAAATCCTTTCCTCTTGAGCTGCAGTGACCACTACCTAAATCTACCTCTGGGAGGCGATCTCACACAAGCCAAATATTTACAGTTCAGCCAATGTACACCATTTCATCCTGAGGGGCCTTAATGAGAGATAAACTATAGCTTAGAAAAATACTCCGGAATAAAGCTTTTATAAGAAATTGGGAGCGACACATTTTTTTTTGCATAAATATGTAGGAAGGCCATTACAGGCTAAGGCTTTTGGAGAAGACTTAACACAAAAAAACACTCTTGATAGTTGAGTTAAACAGTCTCTCAGTAATGTCAGTCCTTTGCTGTGAGTTGTCTTTTTTCTTGCTTGTAGTTTTTGCTTGATCCTCTGGCATGAGCCTGGTACAATGTTTGTTCAAAACAGCGTTTCAATTGTGTCCGCCGTCACTCTCGTAGCTGAAGGGTGGAACACAACACGAGGTTAAACATGATGGCATCAACGTAATACAGTTACAGGAACACACTTAATGAGTGTTCTGTCCTAATCTAATTCAGTCACTGGGGCATGATCATGAGCTTTGGGTCAAGGCTGATTGAAGCACACGCTTGCACGTTTGACTGGAGAAAGCTGAAGGCAAGCTAGCAGCTTTGTGTTTGTGTTCATGTGGAAGGTTGCTTCTTGTGTGCAGCTTTCTCTTGTTGGTATGGACAGCTTAAAAAATATGCTGTTTAAGGGTATGTGAAACTGCTTAGCTGTACAAGATCATGGTAATGCTGGAATTAGCATTTTTGCTTTTTCATGACAAGATAGTAGCTATTGATTTATGCTAGCACTGAACCAGCTTTAATGAGTTTACACACTCAGCAGCACACTGAAGCTGATGAAGGCAGTCTTTAATGACTTTCGCAAATCCCCCCCCAAAAAAATCATGGTTAGAAATAATTTGGCTGCTCTTACTTGTCATCTCAGGAAGTGTTGTTCCACCGGTATGTTGCGTCCTTCCGATCGCTCCGTTTGCTTCGACACTGACGTCCATCTTTGCTGAACAAGCAGGAAGAATCTGTGAAGGGCTGTTGGCTGGTTTCTTTGCTACTGGCGGAGGAACTTTGTCCACCTTCACTCCACCATTGGAGATGGTGTTTGATTGGTCAGACACCTGCATGAGCTCAGCCGCCAAGCTTTGCTTCAGACTTGCCTGAGCGTCGGGGGAGGAGGCGGCTGCAGTCTCGAAGACGACCTTTTTTGTGCTCCTAGAGAAGATAAAGCTGGCGGTGGAGGCTGGGGACTTGTGCATGTCACATCCGTCAGGTGATTTCAGGTTTAGAGCCCCTTGTTCACCGACAGGGCTGTAAGTGGAGGATCTCACACCCAGTCGGGATGGAAGACCATCTCTAGAAGACATGGCTGCAGTTTTCATGCGAATGGCTTCCTGTAAGCGCATGGAAGGGGTGTTCATCATCACAGAGGACGTCTTAACCATCTGAGGGGGAGATTTTAGTGACAGGGACTTGCGGATTGGCTTCTGTGGAACCGTTTGAGGTCCTGGGATTGAAACTGAGCAGCTCTCCTGCACTGAAGCTCCCTCGTTTGTTGACTTGTCCTCCGATGGAGCTTTCACCTGATCTTCAGTCATGTTGACTGATCTGAGACGAACCATCTGAAGCAGGGAGGGGGTGACAAGAGGTATGTTAGCATCCTCTTTAGGAATGGGTGCACTTTTGTGGCGGGAAAGGAGCTCCTTGCTCCTGACGTCTCGGTTTGGTACACTGGGTTGCCGTCTGAAATTTATCCCGGGGGTTAAGTTCTCTGCTGGTAAAAGAGGTGCTACTGGGACAGTAATTGGAGGTGGGGCACTGACGGGAGGCTCGGAGGGAGGGTCGCGCTTAAGGAAACAACAGGGAGGAACTAAAGCAGGGACTGTTACTGGCTTCTCTGCTCCTGTAATGGTTGGCAAAGGGGTTGCCTCCACTATGGGAGATGGGACACTGTCTGAAACAGATACAAAGTTTGTCACTGGTCTGCACAAAATCTCCTCAGCTGTGTTTGCTTTTGAAACTTGCACAATATCCTCTGGTTTGGTGTCAGTTTCTGTTTGAGGAGCAGCAGGGGACACATCTGGAATTTGTAGATGTACAGATGTACCAGCTTCACTCGAATCCTCAATTGACTCTCCAACTTCCTCTGTGGGTCTTTTTAGGACATCCTGCTCTGTGATACAACTGTCCATCACATTTGGCACACTGTCTGTCACTAAGGGTGGAGGAGGTGGAGGAAAGTCAACCTCATCTCCTCCGTCAAAGACTGAGTCCCCTTCCATTGGGGGCGGAGGAGGTGGCCAGCAAGACTCTACAACAGGGGTCTCCTCCTGCACCCTCTGTAATTCATCTGGTGGCATAGACACTGATGAAGGAGGTGTCTTTCTTGACAGAGGAGGTGTAGGGTGGTATGCTGGGGGAGGGGTAGGTGGTGGCGAGGCCTTGGTTATTTTTGGGGCCTCTACAGAAAGCGTCTGCATGGATGTGACCTCACTTTTGTCCATCACATCATCACTGTTATCGACTAAAATTGTAACCCCATGCTGTGGGGAGATTGTATGGTTCTCAACATGTAAACAAACATCTGTCGTGGCACTGCTACTCATTTTCTTTTGCTGTCTGTCCAGTGAGTGTTCTGTTGCCACCTCTCTGTTCAGTAGTGTCACGGGTTTCTTCATCACAGGAGGTGGATCTTTCTTTGGACTCTTGGGGTCCTTCACTACAGGGCTACTACTCTGCTCTTGTTTCTGAACGTCTACACTTGCTTCCATCCTTTCTTCTTTGGTACTCGGACATTCCCTATTCTCCATCTTATTGTAAACACCTTCAGGACCGGTTTCTAACAAAGTCTCAGGGTTTGCTTTGCTCTCTGACAATTCTAAGACCGATATTTCTATACTTGATGGTTTTTCCTCTAAAACTTGCATCTCCTTGATAACTTCAGTCTGGGTTCCCACTTGTTTAACTGTACTGTCTTGTGTCTGTGCTGGTTGCTGGGTTACTTTGTTGACAGTAGGGCAAGGACCACACAGAAGCTCAAAGGTGCGTCTGTTGTGAACCCATGTCTCTGGTGGAGGAGAACATGGCGCTTTGACTTTGGGCGGTGGTGGGATGTTCAACAGCTCTCTGATTTCAACTCCCAAAGATGAAGAATTGTTATCTGGAGTGATTTCTTTTGCAGCAACAGTGGGTGGAGATTCCTGTGGAGGAAGACTGGGGCTACACGTGGAAACATCTGGATTGACAGGCTCAGATGTACCAGACGATAGAGAGGTTAGCGAGGAGGAAGGAGAAGCTCCTGAGGATGAGGCCCGAGACCCTGATCTCTCTGGTTTGACAGGTTTCTTCTTCTGTTTGTCGGGGTAGGTTGGGGAGATCCCTTTTGGGGAGAGTGTCGGAGTGCCACTTTGACTTGAGTAGCCACTGGAAGGGGACATAGTCCGTTCAAATTTCCCCTCTTCCGAGGAAGTTTTCTGTGGCGAGGAGCTACTGGATTCTGGCTGAGGCTCTGTTGCTCCTCCTGCCTCAGTGGAAGAGGCTTGGGTGGTGCTCAAGGGACTGGAGGAAGCATCTGGACAGCTGGACCCTTTGGAGTTTGATACAAGGGTGGAGATCTTACTGGTGTCTGCAATAACTGACTTCATCTCATCCTTTGCTACGGTACTTTCTGTGGCATTTGCCACATCTCCAGAAACAGAGTCAGTGATATCCACCAGAACCTTGGGGTTGCTCCTGATCTTATTACTATGCAGAGAATTGGTTCTCCGTGGAGGTGCCGGGGGTTGCTTGGTCTTCATAACAGACAGACTACGAGTGAAATTCTCTTTGGTCTTTTCTTCATCCCCAGAAGTGACTGACCCTGAAACAGACTTAGATCCTTGCCCTGTAACAACGTTTTCCCTTTTACCGCTGAAGCTGCTAATCATGCTAACTGAGCTACGAAGACTGACGAGGTCTTGGTCCTCGCTAGATCTCTCTGTTTTGCTTTCCCGCCCGTTCAGACTCACTCTCCGTGAATTGCCACTACGCGTGCTTCCTTTAGAGGATGCTGGGGAGGAGTTTGAAATAATGGTCTTTGAAGACTGTGACTCGCTCCAGTTCAACCCCAAAGCCGATGAGGGCATCAGTGTGGAGTCGTCGTGGGAATTGTCAGTTTGGGAGCCATCTCCATCTGATCTTCTGGACAACATAGGGCTGACTGATAAGTCCCCGGATGCAAGGCTGCTTTTGCTCAAAGTGCGGACATTACCGCCTTGGTTTACACTGCTGCCACGCATCCGGCTGCAGCTGCGGTCGATCTCTATGAATTCAATTGAGGATGGGAGGACCGCATTAGGGATGATTGTAGACATGTAGGTGGCCTGAGGAGACATGGACATCACAGGACCCTAGAAAGAAGCAGATAAATGTGAATTTCACAGCCAGTCAACAAAGATCAGGTAAAATACAGAAGATTGAATCTTAAAAGTCATATCCTTTCCATCTTAATTCTTACCTGAGGTTCCTGGAGGAATCTATGCATCGCTGAAGGGCTGAAGGAGTAGGAATTCGACATGCCAGGTACCGCAAGGGACTTGGGTCTTATGTTTGAGGATGGGCCTAGGTAGGAGCCGAAGCCCTGGTGGTTGAAGGGCTGCTCGTCTTGGTACATTGCCTGGAGATGATCATTCAGCAGCTCTTCGTCCCTGGATGCCTGTTTAGGAGTCGAGAGAGGACCATTGGTAAGTGATACAAATACAACCACAACACCTGTAATGTATGTTATGTAACTTTTGTGAAGAATCCTTTACCTCCAGCTCTGAAAGGTGCACCCTCGCCCCCTCCTTATTGGCTACTGGACTTTCTCCATCAACTGTTGGAATGATAACTACACCTGATTGGCTGTTACTGAGCTCTCCATCATGATTAGGGGTGGAAACAAGCTGCTGGAAGGTTGAGCCTCTGTGCAATGCTGCAAAGAGGGCAGATCACTGTCAGTAACAAGTTTACCACCAGGGATACATTATGACTACTGGTTTAACATAATGATGTGGACATACCCAGCTCCTTCTGGACCTGGTTGGGAATACCCATGATGGTGGTTCTCCGGTTTCTCTTCCTGCTCTTCTCTAGTCTTTTAACTGGATTCAGAGGCTTGAATGTAGAACCTGAGCGACAGAGAAAACCTGTCTTATCACTGTTACTGAATGAGGAAGGTTCATTTTTCAATGAAAAAGCTGTAATCGGCACAGGAGAAGAAATTGGTGAAATAATGCACAATAATAGTCAGTAGTATTATATATTACAGTATATTGGGGAAGTGGCTTCTCCAGAGGATTTTAGAAATGATGTTTGAAATATGGACCAGAATACCAATCATACTTCCTTTGCACACACACACACACACACACACACACACACACACACACACACACACACACACACACACACACACACACACACACACACACACACACACACACACACACACACTCACACACACACACACACACACACACACACACACACAGCCTCAGTTGCTTTTCCTTTGATTTCACACCATCAACTGCAGAGGCACCGAGAAGCTGAGCGTGCATGCTAAATAAGTACACGCTCATGATTTGCAATAAAGCAGCAAACCCAGCAACAAAGCGCAGACTGCTTACTGTACAAGCATTGTGTTTAGCTCCTATTTTACTGACGTGGATGCTTTCTTTCAAAGTCTCTCTCTCTTAACACACAGCTGTGTGTTTACCTTGGCGGGTGAGCGTAGGCCTGGTCGACACAGCAGAGGTCACTGTGGTATCGGTGCTCCCGGTGGTGGATCTGGACACGGGAGAGCCACCTCTGTCCTTGGAGCTGATATCCTGCTCCGGACGCAGAGTGTCTGTAGACTGCAGTGGACAAAGACACACAATATTTTTTAGTTTGGCGGCATTCTTACTGTGTAGGAGCTGAATGACACACTGCTTTTTGGGGCACTTACAGCAATGCTCTCATTGTCCGGTAAGTTCACTCCGTTTGTGTGTTCTGTGTGAACAAAATAGACGAGGGTAAGACACAGAATCTAAATACACTCAAACTCTAATCTTAATAGTATGCAATCATTGTGGGTAAACTTTATTTGGATCATTCTTCATCCATTATACATTAGTATAAAACACAAATCTATGCTAGTAAGTGTTTACTGTACGAACTCATATGTTTTCATGTTCATAGCGCTGCGTCTGACCTTCCTGCTGTAGTATCTTAAGCCCTTCCTGGGCCTCAGTGTGCAGGTCCTCCAGGTACTGCGGCCTGCTGCCTTCAATGAAAACATTCTCCTGGTAGTGCTGGGAGGTCCTGTAGTGGACCGTCAACCTCTTCTGGTCTTCATTTCCTTTCGGGCCAGCTGTTAGGCGAAAAAAGGTTTGGGTTAAATGGAGAAGAAGACAAGCGTAATTGACGAGTTATATTATAGTAATTTCGCTGTTAATAGAATGGAATTTGTACCAGGTTAACACTGATCTTAAATGTTACACATTTTGCCCATTTTTTGCTTTTTGGATCCAAAACACCACTCTTCACCCTGAAACCCACCAGCTCTCTGCACACCTTTTTAAAGCGTCTTTCCACAGGCACTTCCTCGTCCTCTTATGAGACAAACATCAACACACATACAAGCACACTCAGCAGGTGTCCATTTGTCAAAACATTCATCAGCTTTACGGCGAATCCTCTGCACCTCCACCTGTCGTAAGTGCGTGGTTATCCGTGCACCTTTGACCCAGCACACTCTTCAGATCTCATCAGCGGAGCACTTTGGTGGGCAGACGTCCTAGCTTGACCAGGCTCTCAACGGTAAACTATTGACCGGTAATCTCCTGCAGTATCTCTCTTGTAGCCAACGGAGGATAAGATAATCAGGATTGACCACGGGTAAAGACCCCCTACGTGGGAACTGGACCAAGCTCTCCCTTCAAGATGGCTTTACTCAATATCAAAGGACAGCCAAATACAGAAAATTAAAGATCTAGTTGGAGAGCAGTCAATTTGGGCAACGTTGGCAGGGCTGGTGCAAAGACTCGGCCATCTGAAGATCAGATATACTAAACTTCAGTGTTCCAGAGATGGAGATTGCCTTGAGTCTGTGCACTCAAACAGTGACGGAAGCCCCTCTGGTCTTAAATATTGTTGCACTATTGTCTAACAAATTCATTTTTGATGTAACCACCTGTGTGGGGCTGTTTTTAATTCTAGAGGACATCATTTCAAGAAGGCAGTGGAAGCAAAATGATGAGGTTAAATTGTTTTTTGTCATATTTTTAGAATGCGTGTTTGTTTGCTTTTAGCTGCGTTGGCTGTGTAAGTTATATAAGCTGTATATTGTCTGTTGTTAGCTAATCAAAAGGTCATCACAAGGTGTCTGCTTTCGCTCCTTTGTCACTCTCAACACTGTGTCTCTCAGTCTCACCTGGTAAGGTAACACTGTGCGGGTGTGGATCTACATACTGTACATGTTTGTGTGTAACCCCTATCCTCCGGCGTTCACACAGGCGAGGCAGCACAGACACAATGCCCTCTTCTGTGTTTGGCTGTGGGAAATCTCAGGTTCCCACCTTGGACTGGTTTGATGCAATCCAAGAAACAGAGGCCAAGTTCATTACTAAACCAGTCCGTTTTACTCACATTTAAGGTGTTGTGCTCTCACTACCAGTTGTGATTAACTGGAGAAGCATCCCTTCATGAGATTCCGCCAGAACACTGCGGGAGGTTTAGTGCTTTTTGGTCAAATTAGACGACCGCCAAAAAAGTCAGTTAAGCCACTTATCTCATTAGAGAGAACCCCCCAGATTGCCTTCAACTCTAAATCTTGCATACCAGTGTGAGACAGAGAGACAATAAGCACGCAAAATCAGCAAAATTATCATCACAAAATTATCATCACAAAATTATCATCACAAAAACTAAAACATGCTACTCAACCACCACCACAGAACCTCAACCATGCAACACAAACTTTTTAGAGTTTATCAAGTATCGGGGAAAAAGGTCAGCTGAGCTCCAGGATTTCTCAATCAAAGCAAAGTTAGAGAGTATTACTGTCGTGTAAACCCGCATTAAATTCTGTCCACAGCCTAAAGTCAAACCTACAGTCTGCCAAATTCCTCCAGTGAGTCAGCACTCACCCTTCTTCTTGAAGACCGACAGCAGAGTGTGGATGCTCTTCCTCAAGTAGACCACCATGCCTACACGAGTGCCATAGGCAGATACAAAAAAATACAAAACATTGTGGGAAAAGCAAAAGCAAAGTCCAACAAGTCCTCTTTCTGTCAGTGGTTAGAAAAATCCAGATGCCCTGAACTCTGAGGATTGACAAATTATGAAAATATTGAGATCTGTTTGTCTGTGAGTGTCAGTTAACGGCCTGTTGTCAGAGTGAGCAGCTCTCTCCTCCTTTCTGCAGAGCGTCCGAGTGACTTGGGAAGGACAAGTGCACAATAAGATCTGCTTCCAGCCAGGCAGCCTGTCCCAGCTGCCTTATCCCCGAGTCTGATACCCTCCTCCCTTCCCCCTCTGCTCCCTCTCTCTCTCTATATATATATTTTGTGCTGTCGCTCACACTGGCTCTCTCTATTGTCAAATTCTGAACCTCCCCCCCCCACCCACCAGCAAAACGGCTGTCAAAGTTTGGCTTTCAGGAGGCATCCACCCCCAATTCACTCAATACAGACAGACACGTGTGATAGGAAAGTTACAATTTGAGAGAAATTGGACCTTTCAGATTTATCTTGAGACCCCCTGAGGGTTTCTGAACCACTCTATTAAGGGTTTTATATAACGTTTGAACAATGAAAATGTCACAGTATATATTGGTGGGAAACTACTTCCATAATTACGTTACTCACATGCACATTTAAACACAATGTTATGAATAGAATATAATAGAACAACTTAAATAAAATTGCATGACTTAATTCTGAGAACAATAAATATCTTGTTTTGCAATAAAAGGAAAACAGAAATATAATAATTTAGTAAAAAAAAGGATCAAAGTGTTTCTGAAACTTTTTTTTTCTGGCGAACCACTTGACAAATCATCATGACCCAATTCACAATAGGACACATCTATAAATTCATAGATTTTCATTATAGTTCCTGAAAGTTTTTACCTCCATTTCCATATCAACTTATATTATCTTAAATAGGTAAACAAGTCGGTCGAAGAGATATGAATTTACTAGAACTTTGTTTTATGCGTTACCAAATAAATTAATTAAGGTGGAGTTACGTTTTTCTTCTTTCATCAGTAAAACAAACAGAGTATACGCTAGCCTTTCATATAAGAATTATTGTTATAAGTAGGAACAATATGAATATTCAGTCTTTATCATGTGGCTTAAAGGTGAACTGCAGATATAAGACAATAGAAAAAATTCAGCAAATGTATTTTAAGACCCTAATAAATTTATTTGGTGACCCTAATAAAAATTCATGCGACCCACCGGCGGGTCCCGACCCAATCTTTATGAAGGACTGATTTAAATGACATTCTTTAGCTTCTGCCATAATAATGTGTTTTTATAGGCAACTGTGCAGCACTTAAGGCTTCCCCCCTTGTGTTTACTTTCATGCAGTTCAAATTATGACCATAATTAAAGCTGAAACTACACCGTAATCACTGATATATTTCAGGGTTATGTAGTTCTATTTGTCCTTGTCCTTTCTCTAATGAAAGCCTTCAGGGCGCTGCATGTGTCTCACACTCTGTCTCATTATCTAACGGCTACAGAGGCTACATTTGACAGTAGAGGTTGTGTCCTCACAGTGCAAAGCTAAACAACGTCTATTTCAATGCACTTTCTTCGCCGCATCACTTTCTCCTCCTCCCTCCGTCTCTGCCGATGTCTCCTCCCTCACATCTCCCCGTCTCCCTCTCCCTGTCTGCCCCTTTGCCTCGTAGCCACAGAGGTCTAGTTCGAGTTAAAAATAGCTGACACAGCCTCCGTTCATCATCGCAGCTCTCTCACGGCACTGTGTGTGTGTGTGAGAGCCTACTGATGTTTCCTGACAAACTGCAGAGGGTTTGAAATACAACACGGCTGTGGAATAAGAAGAAGAAAAAAAAAACATCTAAAAAGGCTGATTCTGTGCCAGACAAACAACCGGTGCTGAGTTCCACGGGTTATCCTCCTTTTATGGAGGCCGCACTTGATGCACTCGCCCTCTGAATGGGTGTTTATTCCCAATAAAGTGACATAGCAGGGGGCTACAGCTGGCCAATACAGCCACACCAGCTGGAGGGTCACGCTGGAGGGTGCTAACACAATTACCGTCATCCAAAAACACCCGTCGGCCCTCCTGGCACTTGGATAACAGGTGGGGGAACTGAGTGGAGAAATCTCTATCCCGGTGTCCAGGGGTCAGACTAGCGGCGGGTTGAGTCGGGCTGCTGGAATAAGCCGAGGCCCTTCAGGAGAGCAGCTTTAGACACGGGAGTCCTGCCAGAGGATTAACTCTGCCAGTGGCTTAACCTGTCCATCTCCTCACCTTAAACCCTGACATTTTACTCTCCTCCTGCTGAAAAATGTCTCTTTCATTTTACATTTTTTCTTACTTTACACCAGAGCTTGTCATATGGTTTGGATTATATCACTCACACGACTTAGTGATACTCATAAGCTTCTAATCCATATTAATTTGTGCAAGACAGTTTGCCAATATGGGACATAAGGGAGCTTATGTGTTAAAAAAAGAAGCTTTGTTTCGTAGTGATATGGTCCTTTAAGTTCCAAAATGCAGACCTTTACTTAGTGCCAATTTTTGGGGGTCTCTGGCCCAGCCTGTGTACCCCCCTGTTGTTCACCAAGACCCCTCATATCAATATTCATTAGAGGGCCTAAAGAGACACCATCTGGTCTTGGGGGAGTGGGCCGGCTTGGGGCTTTGGATGCCTTTGATTCAGAGCACACACCATTCCACTGCAGAAGCAAAATAACAGTGTCCATCTCAATAGAGGAAAGTAACATATGCTCACTTCATGCTAATGTGGACTTCACAAACAATTTAACAACAGAGAAAGTGTTTGAAGAAAAACTACAAATATCCAATAGAATTGTCTGTGTATTTTTAAGGACTACCCATAACAACCTTGTCCCTGTGAAATGCTAAAGATAATATTATAAATCAACTGAGGCAGACTGTTGGACTTGTTAGCAGGTCAAACAGTCTGTCGGAGGACAATCAGAGTTCAGGCAGACAACAAAACAGGGTTGTTAAAATGTCAAAGGCCAGAAGACGAACATCTTGATAGTGAGAGTCACATTCAAAACAACGATCATGATTTCACATTCTCTTTGTTTCTGATTTATATCTAATGTTTTGGATTCCGGCAAGTCCAGCCTGAATCGGACTGAATTTGAGCTATTTGTGTTATTTTGAGCTGAAACAGTTATTATTTTGATTTGATTAAATCAATTAAAGTCATTTATTCAGCAAAACTACCCTGGTTCCAGCTTATTGAATGGATGATGATGATGATGAAACATGAATACAAGAAATAAAGCGCCCCTTTAAATCCATTTATTTGCAGTTAGCGGCTCTAAGCAGGCAGAAGTCTGGGATATAATACTTATAAATGAAATCCTTTGACATAACTGAATAATTTACAAAATGACCAAAAAAATTGACCTATTCAATAAACTGCAAATACATCAGTTTTACCAGTGCAGACACAAACCTCCTCTCTCTGATCAGAGCTCAAATAGATGAGATACAGCGCCTTCTCTCTCCACTAGAAGGCGCTGTATCGACTCTGTCTCCATCTGGTCTGCCAGTATGAGACTGCAAAACCAGCAGGTCATTGGATGAGAACATTTCCTGTAGATGATCAGAGCCAGTTTGTACTGATGACCAACGTAAATGTGAAATATGACTCCCAGTGGAATGACTAAGCCCAAGCTCTGACACTGACACTAACACACACACAAACACACACAAACACACACAAACACACTTATTGGAAAATGTAATACTGTGGTGAGTATTAGCTCATCTCACGACCTCAGCTCAACCTGTCATTAGCTGCTCAGAGGAGGAAGGATGTAAACAGAGAAGCAGAGAGAGAGAGAATAAAAAGTGAGAGTCGTTCTGCCTTTTGTCGTAACCTCAACATCAGTATCAGGTGAGCACTGAGGCCACCGGGCCATGAGAGGTAACAGGGTTTCCACTTCATGCCTGACTGCCGCTGTGTGAGGGTTTCAATGGGCGTGTGGGTCAGTGCGTACATGTTGGGTTCATTAGAAATACGTGGATGGAGGGGGGTAATGGGGAGGCAGGGCTTTTAAGGATACAACAACACAGGTAAAAAATGAAAATATTGCTCATAGTGCAGGTGTCAGGAACAGCTGCAGAGCCCTGATGGCTTCACACAACGTCACAGCTGTGGAATACAAAAGACGTTTGTTCAAGACAGAGGGCTTGAGATTTCAACATCTCAGTTACTGTCTTTGTGTTTCTGGGAGATTTATCACAACGATGCTCAATATGTATGCACAGATTCCTGTGACCTGAGCACAATGTCTTCAACAAAATCCAAAACTGAGGGTAAATGAGTCAGGTCAATGACGAGACAATAAATGGACAATGTGTTTGTTCATGTTTCTTTTCAACTGCCCCATCAGCCCCATATCAAAAATATAAACAAGTTACAAATCTAAATTTTCTTTTTTATTAAAAGGCAAAATAATCACCTAAAACAGCTGGGAACTGTAGTTTTTTATTTCAGCAAACATTACTCAAACAGGAGTAAATGCTCTTGTTGGGGACTATTTTCACCTGTGGATGAATACACATTTGGTGCTCTAGTTTTGCAGCAGCATGACAGTGTTTAAAATAAACTCATCACAGTACTAGACATTTCACTTTCTATTTAGTTTTCCTTTCGATATTTCTTTTAAATGGCTGGTTCATCTACTCAACTTGATATAAGGTGACGTGGAAATGTCAGTAAAAATGGTTAAGAAAAGTTCATTAACACAAAAGTAACTATTCTCATTTATGCATAAGGCTTATTGTGAATTGGGTCACAATGATTTGTCATTTTTCAAAAAGTGGGTCCCCAGAAAGAAAAAAACTTTTGGAATTTAGATTTAATCTACAATAGCATTCTTCTTTAACTGTGTGTGTGTGAGTCATCTGAAGTCCATTACGCTACTTAAAGGGAGAGAAGGATCAGCCAATCATCTCACCTGGCACCGCTCTCATGAGCCCCCCCCACACCTTCCTCCTTCTGCAGCAGAATGCCAACCCTGCCTACACACACACACACACACACACACACACACACACACACACACACACACACACACACACACACACACACACTGCTACTGTGCCATTGGTCAAGCTCTGGCGTGCCTAAGGTTGCCTACGGCTGCTTTAGATAGAGGTAATAAAAATGCCAGAGTACAGGGAAAAAAAGGGTTAAAATGTGACCAGCAATAAACCTCGCTCCAACACACACACACACACACACACACACACACACACACACACACACACACACACACACACACACACACACACACACACACACACACACACACTGCTCCCCTAATTTGTATTCTATGGCTGTTGTGGTGGTCTTGAGTTATGAGCTCTCCTTCATTGATCAGTGTCGTATAAACCAGGCAGAGAGAGAAGCAGGTTAACACCCATCCTCCGTGCGAATATCCAGTGGAATATTTCATGTTTCATGTATCGTGTTATGATTATAATTGGCGCCGACTGTTCAGGTGGCCTGCACGTAATGAAATATGCACTGTGGGATTAGACTCATTTGTTACAGTAACTATCTGATGAGAGCTAATAATTGTAGAGGGAGTGTAAAAAAACAAAAACACACAAACTGTAAAACGGGACCCTGGAGAGGTGGAGACATGAGGAAGGAGACGGAGGGAAGGGATGAGGAAATAGGAGGAGCAGGCAAGGGTGCAGGGGAGAAAAAGGACATAAATCAAAGTACAGTAACAGTCACTACTCGTCAACCACTGCATTTCTGATTTCCTCTGGGCGGGTCACAGAGGGAGTGAGATGAAGAGGGAACAAGGAAGGAAGAGAGTTGGTTGAATAGAAATGGTTAAGGTGGACGAAGAGGGCAAAAGGGGAGAAAAGAGAGAAAGAGAGAAAAAAATCACTGTATCATAACAACTTTAGGACATTTGCAAAACGTTTAGAACCCGTTTTTCCAGAAAGGGTGACTGGTATCTCCATATTCTTCCCAGTTAATACCACAAATGCGTGTCTAATTCAGCCATAGGAGAGCTAAGTCAACGTTAGCTGTTAGCAGCCGGTGGGCAGCAGAGTCCTGTTTGGCTAAATAACGGACAATAACAAAGGTTGCATCAAGTTACATTATGATGCATTCAATCTCTATGCAACGTTATCATGATGTGTTCAAATGTTATTTTGTAACTTTGAAACTTGAAAAAATATAGTTGTTTGAAGGATATTTATATTTGTATCTTAACGTACTGGTAATGGAGCAGTATTCAGTATCGGCAATACACAAGATCAGGTACCGGAACATACCAAATACTCCTCTGCTACCAAGTTTGGATAAATGTTTCATAACTATGAAAGGGAAACGTGACTTCAAACACATTATCGTCATAGAGGTTTAGAAGGAGTTAAAATTGACTTTGGAACTAAGAACATTATGCAATCAGCATTAACTGGACTAAATCAAAAAGCACGGTTCCTTGATGGTATATATAGGATAAGATCTGATAAGATATAATAAGATAATCCTTTATTAGTTCCACAGAGGGGAAATTTGCAGGATTACAGCAGCAGAGTGGATAGTGCAAACAAGAGACATAAGTAAAAAAAAAAAAACAAGATCAAAACAAGTATAATAAATAAGGAATCATATAGTAAAGAATAAAAGTTAAAAAAAAAACTTTAAAATAAACAATAACTAAAATATTATATAAACAGACACAATGATTGTTAGTGTTGCACAGTGGATTGCATATCATTTATATTATATATTGTACTATATGTCTACTGTATTGCCATAACTGTCTCATTTCTTCAGCACAGCTCAACTCTGTTTTAGTATTTGCTTCAGTTCTTAATCCTGACCTGAAGCAGGTTGAACACCTGGGCCGAGGTGACTGATCCCACTTCAGGCAACACAAACACAGAGCTAAACTAAGATGCTGCAGGACTCACAGTGCTTAAAAATATCAACTCTCTCTCTCTCTCTCTCTTTGTAATAATCCCTCTCTTGCTCTCCCACCTGTTCTCTCTCTCTCTACCTGATAAGGGGATTGTGGGTATCTGTCCTCATGGAGGATGAGCTGTTTTTGCTTCCTGTCGTTCCAATTAAAAGTGTTTTTGGAGCCAAACAGAGAGTTCTGCAAACACTGATACAGATACGGATGTCTCACAGCGGAGACGCAGTTGATCCACTGTTCACTTCGTTCATCTACAGTTTTAACACAAGATAATAAATCTATTTGTTGCCAATTGGCGTGGGAGTGAGTCTTAATGGTGACCCTTAGAGGGTCTGGAGAGACACAAAGGCTTCCAGACGAAACCACCCTGAGAGAAGAAAAAGATAGCAGAGACATACTCTTCATTTATTTTGTGTGTTTCCAATGCAGTGTCACAAAGACAGATGCCAATGACTTAACATGAATCCGACTGCAGAGAAGCAGAAAACCCCACCTCGACATTAAGACGCATTAGTAAGCAATAAAGCAAAGAAACCACCCGGCCAACGGCTTGAAAGAGAAAAAAAGGCTGCAGGTTATTGGAGGTTGTTCCTAATGGCGGATGAACTCATTTAGCATGATGGATGAGTTAATGAGAGACCGACAGCTTCCTCACAGACTCATCTCCGAGCAGGACGGGACAAGTCTGACTCCTTTGTTGGACCTAAAGTCCCTCCTGAGAAAATTCTGAAGACTGGATCTGCTGGTTTGAACTGAAGCAAACACAGTCTAAGCAACAAAAAAAGAGCTGAGAAGATTTGATACCACTTTTGTATCAGTCAATTAATATGAAGCTAAAGCTAACAGCTCGATTAGCGTAGTTTAGCACAAAGGCTGGTAACAGAGGGAAGGAGCTAGCCTGGCTTTTGTTAACTTTGGACGGCAAAGGTCACAATATGCACAAGAAAGTACACATATGTTTAATTCCTGCAATAATTGAAGAGTAAAAAAAGACGAGTTGTGGTTATTTCATCCCCTGATTCCAGTCTTTATTCTAAGCTAAGCTAACGGGATCATGGCTGTAGCCACATATTTTGCCGTAGTGGTATCAATCTTCTCATCTGACTTTCAGTTAAGTCAGTATTCATACTTGAAACCATTTGATATGTTTTGAAGAATCGAATTACCTCGCTGGCAGAGTATTATAAAAATTGTGGCAAAACAATGATATTCAAGAGAATTTGTGATGTTTGAATTTGAGTGTTTATTTTTGTGCTTTTTCAAAAAAATGTCCATAAACTCAAACTTGACCGGTACTTCTCTACAGTTCTACTTTAAGTGACTTCATCCACGTCTCTCTCATCCGCTCTGATGACCCTGTGGTGTCGCCTAGTTGTCTGGCTGATTCACCTGTCTGTGCTCTCCCTGCAGGTGATCGTTAGAGCGACTGGAGACACCCGAGGGTGTTCACAGGTTATTTAAGTCTGGTTTGCAGCTGGAAGCCTTTTCTCTGACTGACCCTCTGTTCTGCTGCAGCTTCTTTTGTTATGTTGTTTAGTTTCTTGCTTTTCTTTTATGCACCTTTTCAACACCTGCACCCACATCTTCAACTTATGCACAGCACCCACTGATATCAACACCCAATACTTGAATTAAAGGTTCATCCTTTAATCTGGTCTAATTTTCTTTAGTTTTTGTAAAGCAAGCCTCTTTTTTTAAATGTTCATAGAGTGTATCTCTCTTTTGTTATGGCCATTTGAGCCATGTCCTAACACCCATCATTAAATGAGACTCAGACAGATTGACGTCACAGACCAAGACCAGTGAGCCCTGGTTTATCACCTTTAAGACTTCCACCGAGATAAAGACGTCTTATTTTACAGTAAAAAAATAAATAAATCCACATCGAGCAGCTGCTCAAACGCCCCACTTCCTTAACCTTTTCCCAGTTAATGTTATGGTACAATATCCAAAATGTCACAGTCTGGTTTATCTCATTAGCAAATCAGAATGTATGTCTGCGTTTGACTTTCCTTTGAACCAAAATGTCATTTATATAATTTGTCCTTATGCTCCTCTGGATGTTTTTTGGAAGGAAGGTTGTGAAGATTTTCCAGGCGGGGACATTTCTGTGAGACACCATCCTTTGTTTAGTTTTTTTCTGTACGTGGACTCAGTTTATGATAATGGGTATATCTCGGGTTATTCAGTCACAAATCGCTCAAACAAGTGGGAATGGATATAGAAGCTGTTTAACAAATATATAAAAAAAAAAATCCATTTACTGTCATCATCACCACACTGAACACATTAGTCTTAAAACAGATGCAGCCTGTTTTCAATTCACCACACATGTAACACACTAACGTATATCTAGTTTTCTTCATTAGCACTATCAGTGTTACAATATTTGTGTGCGGTAATGCAGACATTGAGGATTGTGTGTGTGTGTGTGTGTGTGTGTGTGTGTGTGTGTGTGTGTGTGTGTGTGTGTGTGTGTGTGTGTGTGTGTGTGTGTGTGTGTGTGTGTGTGTGTGTGTGTGTGTGTGTTTGCCTCCTGCCCACAGACAACATCACATTCTGCCAATTGTGAGCTTTCACTAAAGTCCCCCAGAAAACACACTCCTCCTCATCACTCTCTCTCAGTGAAATCCCATTATGCACGGCTAATGAACTAAGCCACCCTTTGGTAAACAAGTCAGAACCATTTGGACTGAATCAGTCTGTAGACACTCCGAGTGAAAAGACGACGCCGTGTTTCTGTAAACCTGCTGCCAAATGTTTAAGTACAAAAAGTGGCCTTCGCTGTCTGCTTGGCACAGATACTCAGCTCGTCAGTAGAAACGAGTCCAAGGTCTCATTACACCAATAAGATTACATAACCTTAGTTGCTGAGGTTAATTATGGCTGGTTATAAGTATTGATTGACATTACACACACTGTATATACTATTTTAACATTCATTATTTCACTACCTTCACTACCCAGAGCTCATGACTTCCAGCAACATATGTCACTTTCCGCTCGTTACATTCATACAGTCTTTTCAAAATAAACTTCATGCTTCAGATGAAACAACTTAGTTAGGTTTGGGGAAATATGTGGTTTGAGTTAAAATAACTACAGAAGTAGTGTCACTTAAATACCGAAGTAACGGGACAAATAAATTAACACTGACTTCACATTTCACATGTGAAGTCAGTGTTTTATGAATGTTACACCCTTCCTGTGTGGGTTTTTTAAACGTCCTCATCATTACGTGGATTAGATAAATCATTTTCATTTCCCACTATGCCCAATGCTAAAAATAATTCACATGTGTCATATGGGATTTAGGGAAGGTCTTAGTGTCTTGTAATTGTCCAAAATGACTCTGAAGCCTTTTCATGCTGATAAAAGTAACATTTAAAAATGTTTTATCTGCACAGCTGGTAACGTTTCTTGACTATTAGTTCAATTAATCCAAAAATATCTGTATCAGTCTACCAGAAAAATAACATATCTAATCATGACAGCCTAGCAAACCGGATTTATTCTTATCAGCGTCAAAAAATAAACTCTAAATGACAACTTTGAGACAGCCAGTAAAAGCCATTTTGATTGATGGATAACTTAATTTCAGCGAGCGTTAATCTTTGGTTTGATGTCTCTTTGTTCTCCAGCAGTAGCAAAGACTGTCACAAGTTTCAAATAATAGATTGGACACAGTGATGATGGAAAATGAAGCCTAACGAGAGCAATAAAAGATGATATCGTTCTTGTTTTACAATTATAAACATGAAACCGAGCCATGTCCAGAGCTGAAGTAATGACCTTTTTGAATGGTGAGGTCACACACATTTCTGTGTATGTGTGTGTGTGTGTGTGTGTGTGTGTGTGTGTGTGTGTGTGTGTGTGTGTGTAATGGTGATGGTCTGATGCTTTAATTCAATTTAGGTGGCGATGCAGGAAGCCACTGGGCTGAGAGAAATCCAAACACTGAGTCCTTTTATTCTGCAGACAGAGAGATCACTCTGATTCACTGAAGCCACGGGGATCGGAGCAGCAACACGGCTAATATATGTTACTCAAACATAAAGTACAATGACACAACTTTTTAACAAAACTACAACAATGTAACGGCTTTTCCTGTCACCAATCTTCGTATATATATATACACACAGTTTAACATAAGCATTTGTTGAATGGCATATTTACATTCAATTACATTTTTTGGGTGAGATACATTTTTCTGGTCAATAAGTTTTTTTCCAACTGTTGTTTTTGTGGTGAAAACACAACGTTATTTTATTTTAGAGGGATTTTTCTGAGCTTTCGCACTGCAAACAAAGGCATCAGCCAATCACGTTGTGCAGAAAGGACATTTTCAAAGCGTACACAATGATGTACAACAACAGAGAGGCTCCAAGTCGTCAAACTTGATGAAGGCAGACCAAATCCACTCCTTCTGCACCTTTCACAATAAAAGCCAGAGACATATACACCGTGTAACTTTTACCATAGTGAACTAAATTTTGCACAGACAGCCAGACGTTGCTCTGGCGTCAATAGTCTGGTAGTTGGTTCTCTGTCTTCGCAAATCTATTTGAACCTTCTATTGAAAAAGTCCTGCAACTTTTCCAAACTTCCATGGCTGCCAGTATGAAAAGTTTTTATGCAAAATATTCGCGGGTGAGTTTTTTGCATTTTTGTGTAGTTTATTTATCACGCTCCGAGTATGTAAAGGCCTTTAAGCTGCTAAATGTTTCACTATGTTCATCAGCTAGTCACTAACAGCTTTTGTTTGTGGCTGAGTTTGTAGTCAGAATATTTCTTTTGTACAGAAAACTGCTTTAATTACGCAAATGGTTGTTATTGAAAATGAATGTAAGATGTGGTGTAATGCATCACTGCCTTCAGGAAGTAGTCATACAAGTTTTTTGAATGCAATGAGCCCGGCACTTCTCCAAACCAGGGCTGAAATTACAGGATTTATTTCCCATTGGAAGCTTAAGTAAAATTTGGGTCAAATCTTCTTTTTTTGCATGCATGAGACTTGCTAACGGGTTGTGTATCCTTTAGAGGGATTTATTCTTACTTGAAAGTGCTCTGGATGTGCCATCCAATGGCTAAAGTATTCCCATGCTACATTTAGGACCAGAGCACGCAGACAAACCACAATTACATGCTGCCAAAAAAAAAAAAAAGAGTCCTTTCATTTAGAGGAAGAAAACAAAAGTTCCTACAGCTAAAGGGCATGAGAGGACAGGATAGAGGAAGAAGTTAACAACCTCCGTTCATCTCCAAAGAGAGGCGACACCTTGGTGCAACAGGCCTGAACAAGATGTTGCAGGTGAAAAACTGATGACAGTTAAAACAGGTACAGACTTTTTCACTGACGTAAAAACAGATGGTCTGAAGCACAGAAGTTTTGTCTCCTGTGGTAGATTATATAGCTTCAAAAAGAGCACAAAATAAAGTAAAAGAGGGGGAATGGAGGCTACGTTTGCCGTCGAGATGCACCTGTGTTTGCAGGTATTGCTGCCCAGCGTGAAAAGCAGAAGAGCGGTGAGATTCACGGAGAGAAACAGCCACAGAACAAAAGATATCAGCGCTGGAAGACGACGCGGGGCGAGGCGTAGGAGGGGAAAAGATAGCAGAAACGAAAAGAGTCATCTTCTCTTTATCCGACCGTGTGTTGCCTAAGCTCTCTGCAGGGAGTTCACCACTCTGACAGAGGCACACAGTAAATGGGATCTTCAAAGGAGGACCAAGAAGAGAGAGGAGCCTCAGCCCGGCTTACAGAAATCAAAAGGCTTAGGCGAGCCTTACCCGGCAGGATAATGGAATATGAAATATCACAAGCAAGACAGTCGTAATGAAAATGGCAGGGAAATCTGCTGGCAGCCTTGTTCTCTTATTATACACAGGCCTGTAAAACGTGTTTCTCTCTTCCTCTTTACTCTTTATATCCTCTAGACTGGAGTCAACTCCCTCTCCCTCCCTCATTCTGTCTCTTCTTTTAACGTTACCTCACCTCGCAATCCTTCGTTGTCCCTAAAGTCGCAATTTATTCCCCCAGAGTAAATCTTACATGGAAATATCGCCTGTTTGGAATGCTGGAGGATGAATAACCAGCCAACAATCCAAGGTCAAGTAGATAACAGCACAAAGGAGAGGAAGCAGGGAGGAGTGTGAAGGAATGAGGGGATGGTAAAAGGCAGAAGAGGAGTTGTTCGACAGTATGTCCTAATATTTCAGTTCCAAGTTTACAGTGAAAGTAGTTTATTAGATGGATCATTCATCTCATCTTGGTGCAGAAACAATGTGATGAAAGCCAGCTGAGGTTCTCCCTGCAGAGTGGACAGTTATGAGAAGGTTATATGAAACATCTGGAGGCCAGTCAGTTACATCACATGAGTTCATAAAAGCCTCAAAAAGGGGCCAAAGAATGAAAGGATGACAGCGCAAAGAGAGAGAGAGAGAGTGTGTGTGTTTGTGTGTGTGTGTGTGTGTGTGTGTGTGTGTGTGTGTGTGTGTGTGTGTGTGTGTGTGTGTGTGTGTGGATGTGGATGCCTCTGACCACCTGTGGATGCAGTAAAGTGAGCTCATAGTGAGCTAATCTTATCCTCTGCAGCCACTGTACTAGCGCTCACGTCTACAGATGAATAGACATCTTTGTGACTTCGGAGCTCAGCTGGCAACATCTCAACTCTGCACACCATGTTGTGTCTTTTAACAGTTTTTAGAGCTCATAATAGAAAGTTCTGAAGCATCTAGTTTCATCTTTGTGGTCAACAATAAGAACATTTTCCCTGTTTTGAAAGACAATTTGTGAGGATTAATCTAGTCAATCTGCAGAAAATAAATCGGCAACTATTTTGGTAATCAATCAACCATTTCAGTCATCGTGGTCAATTTCTTTTCTTCAATTTTGTACAGAATACATCCTCTTTCCTCCGACCCTCGCATTGGAAAAGGAAAAACTTGTAAATGGGGTAAAGAAAGAAAGAAAGGAAGAAACCTGTGGGAGAGTAACTGAGGAGGGATTCCTCTCCCATGATGAGCAGAAGTGCAAAACATGTGTGCAGAATGAACAACATATTATGAATATACGACAGAAATTATACATATAATGAGAGATGTCATAGCGGTAAAAATAGCAGAAATAATAATAGATAAATGATGACTACTAATAATAACAGCAGCAGTAGATGTAATAGAATAATAATGATAGTAAAAGCAGTAATATGGTACTGTTGGTTGAACAAAATGAACAATTTGAAGATATCACGTTGGATTGAATAAAAATTTTGAGGAGCATTTTCTGTATTTTCTGATATTTTATAGCCCAAAAGAATTGACTAAGACAAAAATCAAAAGATCAATTGCTAATGGGAATAATTGTTTCTTTCCACCGTCACAGTAACTCTTCTTCATCACTTCTCTTCATTACGGAGACACACTGCTTCAATCTTGGCAATCATGACTGGTTTTCAGGGTCACAACAAGTGTCATCAATGGATGCTGATCTTACATGATTTGAGGTTAAAGTACTAAAAGCTTTAGAGCTCTTGTTGACATTATAATTGTTTCAAAGTGAGCTGCACAAGTAAGCAAAAGTCGTAAAAATCAAACCAATATCGCAAATCCTATTGCATAATGCGCTTGCAATGTCTTCAAATAATCATTTTATTTCCAAATCATCCAGCCCTTTGTGACATCAAGTCATTTCCCAGTCTGCTAAGTGTTGTATCCCCCAAAATAAACAACCTCACAGATTTTGTGAAGGACAGAGACGGGGTGTCTGGTTTGGAACTCGACCAAAGCCACACACATGACACATATTTCTGGAGCACATGGTGCGGATCCAGTCACTGAGTTCATCCTCTGCGTGTTTCATTAGCCTGCTGAAGCTGCGTTACTGCAGCACAGAGAGACCATGATCTGTGTGGTGCCTTTAAATCCATTAACTATGGTTTACTGGGAGTACGTCAACAACTTTGAGGAGTATTGCATCAGTACAACTGCACAGAAACATTGTGTTACACTCTTGCTCAATCCGCCTTCATTTTGGTGCCATTGTGTAACAAAAAGCTGCAATCACCTCAACAAAAAAAAAGAATTGAGCCTCATTTGAAGAGGTCGTGTGTTTGTGTGTTGGATGGGAGCTCATGCGCGAGGAAATCGGCAGGAATGTAGGAATGCATTCACACCCCAAGTTTCTGAATAAACTCTCCGTGAATGAAGGCGGTGAATTCAGGGGAACAGAGGAACGACAGTCACACACGCCCACGAAGACACCGACCACCCTGACAGAAAACCAATTCAAGATGTGTTTGTACACATGAACGTTCATTATCCAGAGCGAGCACAGTCCACCTTTTTTTCGTACACACAAACACCATCTAGATGTTCTGATAAGAGACTTAACTGCCCTGTCCTGTTTAGCTGACAGCGGATGCGTCTCCATACCTTGAACACACAGGGTTCAGTAGGTTCAGGTGTTACCATGGAAACCAGTAGCATCAGGAACCAATTTCAGCCATATTTGTGAAACACAAAATGCAGGCTAAAAAGTGAATTGTTTGCTTTTTTTTCGTCTGAAAGTCTAACTGCAATAGAAAAAACACCCACAAGAAAAAAATTTAAGAATTTATTAGTCTTCGTCTAATTGTTATCGCTGTTTGGTTCCAGCTAATGTTGGACATATTTCATGCTGTCTAATGACACAAGCAGATAGACGCATTTGGTAATTTTCTAATGCTCCAACTCCAGCTAATGACCGTACAGCCACGACCGCCGACTAACGAAAGAGGCAACACAGATCTGTGGAAGGTTTGTGATGGACAAATTGCTCTATCAGCATCTGTTCAGCAAAAATCACTCTAAAAAATATAAACTTGAAGCAAACCAAGTTGTAACAATGGAAATATTAAATCAAAACGTTGCCACACTGACTTAGCCTTTTGGGTGTGGTACAATATTATTTACTTGGATAGAAACCAGTAGATTCATCAAAGTGAAAATGAAACAGTTTAAAGTCTTACATCATTTCAAACTGTGCTTTATAAATACTGTACTGTTGAGCCAGGTGACAGTCTTTGCCAAAACAACTGAACAAATCAAAGAGAGAAAGATCACAAGCATGTTTTGAACACTTGCAGTTATGATTTGTTTACCAAAGTAAAATAACTTTAGAGCTGCATGGCTCCGATGGTCCTTTACTAAAGCAGCAATAATTGATTTATTTGGTCACTTGGAGCTGCAGAACAAGCTGTAAACAAAACACTGTCATCTTATTACCATATAAGTATTTTGGTTGCCGATGTAACTCCAATATTCACTCAACCTTGAGATTTGTTTTGGTCTGTAGTAACTCCTGAAGGGAATATCTGAAAATATGTGTTTTGGGGCATAGCATGTAGCGTACGGTTGGTTTTTCAGAGTTTTTTGCTGAAAAAACTGGAACACCTTGCAACTAGAAACAAGGTGAGAGCATAAAAACCATACCTTAAAAACAAAAACAATGTGCAGAAAGATGCTAAAAATCTGTGTAGAACTAAGGAGTCTACACGAGCAGGATTTCAAATTAGAGTAACTGAATCCATTGTTGATTTAAACATACTGTATATATTATTGCAGCTTCAAGGGTAGAGTTGGTGCAAGCGATCCCAGTGTCCAGAAACTTTAAGTGCACTATTTTGTCAATAATAACCAAAGAGACGGAAGAAAGACGTGTGGGAATGATGTGAGAAAAACCCAGGTAGACTAAAAATAGTCGTGGGTGCGGAAAGAAAAACATGAAACAGAAAGAAACAGAAGACGTCAACGGCAGCTTTGCATGAGACAAAACCTCTGTGACAGAGCGTCATCTGACAATCTGTGTGAGCTTGTGTTAAAACCTGTTTGTCTGGGGTTTTTATTTGTTGCTTCAGGGACTGTTAACAGAGACAATGATCAGACTGGGACAGTTTAAGCTCTCTGTTCCACTGCAGGTATAACGGTCTGGCAATAACAACACACAGAATCATATAATAAGGTACAGGATCACTTACACAAACACACATGTACACTAGAGCAGTGAAATGCATGAAACTTTAAGTGAAATTAGCCACACAAAAAAAGGCACATTCAGTCCGTCATCATTTAAAATCCTCTGTCACTACTAAAGAGAAACAAATCCCCAGAGCAAAAAAGAGAAAAAAACACACTCTTGCCCACACAACCCTCTTCTGCACAAGTGTGCAATAAGCAGGAAGCCTTGAAGCTGACTAAGGTAAAGTCAGCATGGGAAAATAACTCACCAGCACATGACCACACACACACACACACACACACACACACACACACACACACACACACACACACACACACACACACACACACACACACACACAGCCAACTACACAAGTGACGCTTCTCAAAGTGGCTCAAAACAAGTCCGGTTTTACAAGACTGTCAATTAATATTTATGATATTTCTTTGCATTCTCTCCAGACGTACCTGTTTTCAGTTTGTCTCTGAGTCCAAACAGCCAGAGTCCTTTAGGTTTTTCCTTGTTTGAGCTCCAGTTTCTCTCCGTCTGAACCTTCTTCTTCCTCTTCTGGATGCTGTTCCCCATTTTTGGGGCAGTCCTGCAGCCCCTAAAGGGGGTCTGTCATCTCGCCGTCATGTAACATTACATCTGTATTCCTGCTCTTTAGACCCCACAGCTCCTCGCTCTTCAGCATGAAAACACACACCCTGAGTCAGTCAATAACGCACTCCTGAACCTGATGATTCAGTACACACACACACACACACACACACACACACACACACACACACACACACACACACAGTGTAGTGAATGTGTGCTAGAGACCCACTGACACCATTCCTATAAAACAAACAGCACACACACACACACACACACACACACACACACACACACACACAAACACAGATCCAGCAGGCAAAAACCCAACACAATCAGTCCTATTCTCCCTGCCGACACACTTCCAGTCCCGAACATCCAGCTGCTGAAGCACCGGCAGCGTCCAATACTGACAAGCTCACTATCAAGTGTGTGTGTGTGTGTGTTTGCATGTGTGTGTGTAAGAGAGTGCCCCTCCCACTCTCTGCCTCGCTGAGCTCCAGAGCTGAGCATTCACACGGCTGAGCATTTTGAGTGAAAACACACACTTATCTTTTAAAAATGATAGATCATCAAATGATTGACACCCTTTTTTCTCTCTCACGGTTAAAGCTACGCTCAAGTTGTGTATCCTTCCCCCTAAAAACTGATATAAAGGCACGAATGGAAACTAAAAACAGCAGAGGGATGCTCAATAATTCAACTGATCTTTACAGGTGCAGCTCTCCTGTCTGGCACCTCTTGAAATTCCTCACAACACACACACACACAGATAGATGAAAAAACAAAAAAAGACTATAAAGAGCAGGATATGCGGCAGTCAACCGGTCGGACGGATCAAAGCTTGTTTTGAGATGAGAACATTCCTGCTATGCTGAGAGGAAAAATACAGATGCTGGGGCCAGACGGGTGAGAACGGATTCCAGAGGAAGCAATGTGACTTTTAATAAACACCCCGTAAGGTTTACCGTAAGTATTCATCTTCCTCTTTCCTAATGTTCTGTTTCCTTCTGCTTAATTCTGTTTCCCCTCTAAAAGAGAACATCTAACACTTGTCCCTGAAAAACAAAGATAACTTATGTCCCACGATGATGATGTCATGACCTTTGGCGTCACAAAATGCCGGTGATACCACTCTTAAAGATTGTGGATTAATAGCGGCCATCCAGAACAAGGTCAGAGAGAAAGAGAGAGAGAGAGAGAGAGAGAGAAGAAGAAGAATCACGAGAAACTGAGCTTCCATGTTGGAACAAAATGGAGGAAGAGGGGAGGGAGAGTAGTGATGATGAAGAGCAACAAAAGTGAAACCACACACTCCTCATCATGGTCACCCCTGATCACGTTTCTTCCCTCCATCCCCCCACCACTCTAATGTGTAGGGCACTGCTGAGAGATAATAAAAAAAAAGCCCTCAATAAAAAGAAGATTTACTGGCTGAGGGGAGTAACAAGGAAGAGGAGATGTGCTGGTCATACTGAGAAGTGAGCTCTTGTTTTCTCCAGAACAGGAATCGATTTAGTGTCTAGAAGAGCAGGAGGAGCTTCTGGGAATTTCAGAGTATGAATCAGAACGTATGTGGATAAATGTATCAGCACTAGAGGGAGATAAATGAGAGATGTGAGCGTGTGATATCACTCCAGCTTCTTATTGCAGAGTGTAAAATGATCTGCAATAAGACAGCTCTGAGAGAGAGAGAGAGAGAGAGAGATGCTGCCTCTTAACTCTTAATGCAGCACCACCAGAACCACACCCAGTACATTTGTGCTGCCGGAGTCCTCCGAGCTCACTATCTCAACTGTCACAGAGCGATGAGAGTGCACTTTGATAGTGTGTGATTGTGTGTCTTCACCAACCCGCTGCAAAACGACGTGCCAGTCATGCCCTAGATACATTTCAATTACGAGTGTGATCAAAGTGTGTGTCATTGCCAGAAGAGAATTGAGGATCTGACAGCTGCAGGGGGGCTCGAAACTGGGAGCGTAGCGAGTCAGTCTGCATGTAAATGTGTGTGCAGGTATACGCACGTGGACGTTAAAGGACATTTGTGTGTAGAGGAATGCCGTTGTTAGGGAGCAGACGTCAGGGGAAAGTGGTTGTCAGGGTGACCATCACCAGGGGCCTCAAGACAGGATTAATGGATCTACCTGTTTAAATGTTTCTGTGTACTTTTATTAGTGAGTGTGTGTCTGGGGCAGGCGGCCTGAATAAGGACATTTGTTTTTAAAGAGTTACAAAATAAAACACTGGTAATCATTATGATTTGGGGATTGACCTTTACGGCATTGATGGCATCTATTTTTCCTACAATTCTTCTCAGTTTAATTTCCAAATCCAATGAATCTGCCAACATCAGCCCAGCACTCCCATCTTGTGGCACGGCACTGATATCACAATAAAAAACCCTCAGGGCACAAAGTAACCGTGATGATAAGCATTCAAAACCATGTCTAACAGCTACAGATCAGTTTCAGACGTGGAGTTTAAGCCAAACTCGTGCCACCTACAGGAGAAGCAGATGTAGAGATGCTGATGTGTGCCATCTACAGGCAAGGAAAGCAATGAGCACTAAAACCCAATATGTGTGTTCAAGGTATTAAATTGCAAAAACTGCTCTAAATGTCACTGGTTGGTGATAATAGGGAGAGAGACTGTGGGTGCAACGTTGATATTTTTTTCCAGGTTACCAGAGTTCATTTTTACTTTTACTATACACATTGTTTTATTTATTAGTGGATATCAAATGTCTAAAGTTAATTGTCATGTTTCATTTGTCTTGCTCTCAAACTTAGGGCAAACGGCACAAATTTCACCCACATCCTCAAATGCCACCCAACTAAACTCCTGTTTCCAGGATAATTGAAATGCTCACTAGAACTTCAGCTCATAAACTTTGTCTTTAACCACAAACATTTTCCCCCGAGTGCCCGAGCTGTGCTGCGCATGTGGAACTCTAAACAGAGGTCAGAGGGAAGCAGGATGGCACACTCCTTAGCTACTTCAGCTCTAGAAAAAACAATGTTTTTTTTTTTACCATTGCTCGACTAAATTGTTGCTTGATTTAATAGCCCGACGTGATATTTTACTTGCCTAGCGAGTAATAGTATTGTCGAGCCCAGTATGCAAATATAATTTAATGCCAAATATATTGAAAAATATATTATCTATGGCTTTTCTTTCTTTTCAATTTGCAAATATCCTTCATTAGAAGATTGCACCACCCTTGTGTTTTAGATAACAGGTGATGTAGGTGTTAGATGTAAAGCCTTGAGGTTGAGGTGGAGCAAATGTTAAAATTGCAGCAGTTGCGACTTTCTTTGTGTGTATAGATAACATCTACCGGTATAAATTACTGCTGTTACTTCCCTTTTGGGGGTGTGGGATGTGTTAGAACTTGACTAAAATTACTTAACAGCTTTTGTGAAGAATCTGCAGCTTACTTAATATGAACATTTGACGTAAAGCTTTTGAGGCCAGTCAGGTGATAAATCATAGTTTGGCATTGCAAACATATAAGCGATAAGATATGTTCCCAGACCATCAGAACATATATGGTCCCAAAATTCCCTTCACTAAAGATCGACTGAATCTTTGTCATCGTCTGGTCTATTCTTCTTCATACAGATAAAAGAAAAAGTCAGAAAAGAGAGGACGTGCAGCTGGATTAGGTAAACAGTGTTCAACAGGTGTATCCATTACAACAAGTTACATAACAGGAGCCACACACACACACACACACACCCACACACACACACACACACACACACACACACACACACACACACACACACACACACACACACACCCACACACATTGTATATCCCTGTGTATACAGACTCCCACTCTGTCAGTCCCACGCTGATGTCTTCCAGCTGCTCCACCGCCACATCAAACACAATCCATGTCCTATAAAACATCCCATTAGCTCTTATTACATAAACAATACCTCTGGAGAAAAAGGCTTTGGATGTTGATCACAAATCATTTCAGTAACTCCTTCCTATAGATGTGAGGGCGTCTATGTGTTGTCTGTATGTGCATGACTTTCTAAAGAGATGCAGTAAAATGGAAGTGTTTTTTTCTCTGCATGTGGGTTCATAAATGGGCTGTATCATCATGAGGGTTTGAATTACTAAATCTGATGAACACAGTAGGGGGGTTTGTGACGTGACCTCAATTCTTCATCATGCGTTCTCATTTTTCTCCCATCTTCTTCTGCAACACTGAAGTTTACTTTACTTCCTCACTTAATGATTCACTCCTGTATGTTGCCACATAGTACGGCCGCCTCAAAATGCCGTTGCCTTGGAGACGTTCCCCATTGCCGGCGTGGCTTTCCGTCCACGGTGATGGATGAGGGTCGGAGGTATCTGCTTACCCAGGTAAAATTACCTCGCTCATCCATCCAAGTGTGTGTGTGAGCAGTGGCTGATGCTCGCGGGGGAACATTGTGTGGTGGCATTAAACTTTCACACTCCTCCCTCTCTTTTGCCGCATGCCTTTCTTTTGCCCTCTCCGCCCGCCGCCTCCATCCTGTCAAACTGTATTAAAGTGGCCCTGAGTTGTGGCCCTGTAATAGAGCTGAGCCTGTGTACAATGTTCTCCGTGTAATGAGATGTTTGCTCTTCAATTACTCCGCCAGGTCTGCAATCTGCATTATAGTTTGTGAATCTACACACCCAGACTGTGTTTTGTGATGTGGCAGCACACACACACACACACACACACACACACACACACACACACACACACACACACACACACACACACACACACACACACACACACACACACACAAACCCATGCAGATAGAGAGAAATCAAGCAAAGAATTGGATCTACTTTTACAAGAAGTATTCTCACACACATGGCTTCACACATGTAGAAAACAATGACTCCACACACCCAGAAATCCCAGAGATTGTGCAGAATGACCTCACCGCTAAAACAGCCGGCAGCCAAAGATGAGCAGTGCTGGACAAAGCAGGTAGTTCTCTGTACGCTCTTGTGGGTATATGTGTGTGTGTGTGTGTGTGTGTGTGTGTGGAGGTGATGTAATGAGCGCCGGGCGCTGGGTTGGCGCCGCCCTAAGCCGAGCAATATGCTGCTGACACACAAACACAGAGATACCCTCTGATACAGGGTAGCACTCGGTCACACACCCTCGCTCAGCGCTGGAGATGTCCACACACACACACACACACACACACAAACACACTTTTTTAAACACATGCTGATTACACAATAATAAGCAGTGGAGACCTACACACCCACTGAATAGAGGGTATCAAAAACAGTAATATGCAGTAATGAATGGGCAAAGAGACGGAAAAATCTGACAGAAATACTTTTTTTTGTGTGTTTGTGTGTGTGTGTGTGTGTGTGTGTGTGTGTGTGTGTGTGTTTGAGTGAAAAGTTGCTCTAATTAAAAAAGCATTGAGAGAGTGTTCCCTAAGAGTCTCCTCAAGGCTGAATGGGGCTTTGTGATTCGTTGTAATCTCTCCTCTCCATCGCATAACTCCAGGTCCAATCTGGCATCCAGGCTGCCACGCACGCGCACACATGCACGCTGAAAGACCTTGACAAACACACACACAAACACACACAAACCACTCTGATGCACTGCTCTCAGGAATTCAGCACATCAAAGAGCTGGTATTTTTTTTATAAGAGATGAATCTCTGTAAAATATAGCCGGCAGTCAGCGCTGGACTGCAGAGCTCTGGATCGCGGTTGAGCAGATCTGAGCCAGTCTTTGCAGAGATGACACGGCCAATGTAAACCCACCAACAAAGACGTATTATAGTCAGAGCCTCATGTCATTGAAACAGAAACAAGAAGGCACAGTGAGGAGGAGGAGGAGAGATACAGAGTTTCTCTTTTAACTACTCTGTCATCATTTGAAGCATCATCATACACATCTTAACTTCAGATCTTTCAGTATCACTGGTGTTGAGTTTGAATAACTGAGACTAAGATCTGTTATCATATGAGCAAGGCAATAGAGAAAGAGTGCATTTAAGTCCCGTCCACACCGGAGGGGACAATTCATCGCTCTCCATTATCTTTGTATTGCCTGAAGGTTACTCCTTGCCACTTTCATCTGCTAGCAAACAACAGAAAAATGCCTAAAAGCTGCTGTGTGGTAGGATGTACTACCAACAGGGTAAAGAAGCCAAAACTATTTCTGCAAGCTGCGGAACCGAAAAACTGAGCCTTTAAGAAGACAAAAGTGAGGCCTCATCAGGAACAATGGGAATACTTTGGTATTCTGTATCTCAGTATGTTTAACGTTACGTGTACAGCAAGTATTTTGTTAGTCTAAAACTGACAGTCGACAACTCCTTTGGTTGCAGAAGAGTCAGATTGTATAGATATCTATGAAAAAAGACCCTACTTCTCATTTGATTTATTACCTCAGTAAACATTGTAAACATGAGTTTATGGTCTCAATTGCTAGTTTCAGGTCTTCTTCAATAGAACATTATGTTTCTTTTAGTGAATTACGGTCCAATTTAGAGTTAAATAGACCATAAAGCAGAGTATGCTTTAGGGAGGACTCTGCAGTCCAGATAAAGTCACTTAACCAAGATGGACATGGCCAAAATCCCAGATTGCAACAAAAATGCTGAACTTGAAGACATCAAAGCGGCAGTCCAAAAATGAATGGGTGACATCACAAAGACTGCGTCCACTTCTTATATACAGTCTGTGGTTCGGACCTCGGAGCCTCTGTCTTGTTGTACAATATAGTGTACGTATTGATTATGACTGTTCCGCACAATGTGATTGGTTGACGCCAAACATACACATGACAAAAACACCAGTTTGAAATAAAAATATTGGCGCTGACGTGTAAAGGCCTTTACGAGTATTGTAAACTTATGTGGGTCTGTAAACCAAACCATTATATTTATAATGTGAGTGAGCACATATACTGTAAGAGTCTGTGTGACAGTTGTCTTTGACCAGATTCGTGCTTTGTCTAGTCAAGTTGGAAAAGTGGCCCAGCGGGTTCAGGGAGAATGAATAGAAGATTGTTTTTGTTAAGGTCTTTTAGTAAAGAGAAAAATAAAGATGCAATCTACCATTTATTTACCGGTGGGAAAACAAGCTTTCCTTACTCTATCTGTGGGAGACAAAGAGCCAAAAGAAATCAAGACGATCCAAATCAATGTGTTCACACACACAAACAGACACAGGTGAGATAGACAAAACAAGCTGTTCATGCTGGTGAAGTAGGGAACAGATCTTTCTGTCACACAGCTACAGACTTGTTGTGCATGTTGACAAGTGAACTTTGGCAAGATCCAGTCAACGAATCATGACTGATATTGTGATAAAGAATTTAAACACCTGACACTTTCTGCTTTTCTAGATTCATTGATTTTATCTCCAAAATAAAACTTTCACCAATAGCAAACGTGTCTCCAGCACCCACAACTGGTCAAGCGCCATTAGTCAACAGACAAACCAAAACGATATGCCAGCTATCAAACACTCAATAAAGTTATTTTAAGAAAAAAACTTGAAATAAACGGGAACCTAAAATACTGTAAAACAATAAGAGAATACAATGAAAGAGCTGATACCTCAGTTCCACTATTTATTCTGAAACTCCTGGCTGGTTGGGCGTTCATGATTATCTATTTTTTTCTTGGACATGCTTGACATTGTTCCTCTTTCATCTTAAAAACACTAAATTACTGAGACAGAACGCCCATAAAAAATATAGTTCCCACACATCCCCACCATCAGCCTTTAACCACATCCTCTGCTGGGGAATTATTAGCCGCACTATTAGTTAATCTTTGGTTTCCAATGGAGTCACTGCCTGTTACCCATCCAGAATCCATAGATCTCTACAGACCCGAACAAGACCACACAATGTTAGGAATAATAAGGGATCAGGGAAGTTCTTTTTAGGCAGAACGAGCACAAAAACCACAAAAGACCAAACAAGGTCTGACAGACTGTGAATCTGGATTTCCAAGAGTTGTTGGATAGTTACTACAGTAACACACACACACACAAACACACACACCCACACACACACATACACACAATGACAGAAGAGAGAGGGATGGCTTTGGAGGTGGAACAAAAACAGGAAGTGGGGACTGTGGGTAATCTCTGTGCTGCCGACCAAGCAAACGCATCAGTAAACAGAAAGGGGGATTAGACCCCTGTGTCAGTCCGTCCGTGTGTGTGTGTGTGTGTGTGTCACTTCTGCCAAGTTATAAATGTTCAGACTGATGTCCTGATGATAACAAAATCCCTTTTACCTTTCCATCTTAATCCAAAAGTCAACAAAAGTCCCTGAAATATCATGATGGCACCGTCTGTGATCATGGCAGACAAAACAAGACAGAATTATACAGTGGTGTTGCCAAAAAAGCAGACGTGGCTTCCAAACTCTGATCCTCACCTAAACTGAACCATGACCAGGAATATTCATTCTCACATCTTTACTTTAAAATCTATACAACATACAGCATCCTTTGTTCGTGGACCCTTGCATTGGACAAGGAAAAACTCCCCCAAAAGCTTGCAGCATTGTGCATGTTGTGAAAGTCCCAGATACATTGCAAAATCCAACGCCACCGTGTCTGGGTTCATATAATCATCTGGAGGAACTCTGTGTATTTCAGCGAGCTGTATTCACAACAGCAAGCCACATGTCAGCTGGTTTACTTCAGTGGTATGAACCCAAAATATGCAATAAACGGATAAAAAAGGCTGTTGAAATAACTACATAGTGATGCTTTTTCTGCTCCTCAAACTTTGTATCCGTCTTCGCCAGCTCATGTGGGAAATATCTTTATTTTTAGCGCATGCTCAACTATGTCCACCAGCTAATTGCTAACTTTGTCTGTCAGCTGTTTGGTGCTGGATAAGTCGAATACAATGGGTTTAACCTGATAAAAATGGCCTGTCTGATTAAAAATGAGGTTCAAGAGAGCGATGAGTTTTGAACCAAAACAGTAAAATTGTGCACCATAAAACCAAAACAATGAGCTGAAGGAAGACAAAACACTCTGTAAAACCTTTTAGCAACTGCAGAGTGGAATGATAATTCTCTGTGGGTTCGTCAGTACGAGCAACAGCTTTCACATTACATATAGTCATTTGATCCTTTGTAAAAGTAAAAATATTGAGAAGAATTGCTCGATTTTGTGAAAAAACACTGAGCCTCCTCCAAGGAACCTTTTTTTTTTTATGTCTTATGTCTTTTGTTCTTATGTCTTGTGTTTTGAGCTGAATACCTAAAGTTAAAAAAGGTTACGTATAAGGTCTTTAAACACTCACCTTTTGCAGGGTCATGATTCTGAAGTCCCTGTTTGGCGTCCGTCACACTATTAGCGGTTCTGTTCACCCCGTTGCTGATGTTCTTCTTCCTCCTGCTCCCCTTTAACCAGCTGAAGGCCTGTCCCAGGGAGCTACCCGGCTTCTTCTGCCCCCGCTGAACCTTCGCCTCCCGGGCTAAGATCTCAGTGATTTCCTTGGGCACCAGGTCGCCTGTAGACCTCCTCCGGGACATCCTGGAGGTTGGTCCTGAGAGCTGAGGCCCGGTGCCTCCACCCGGATCAATGTGTCTTCTATCGGGAACAAGTCAAAGGATCTGAAACCTCTGTGCTCTCCAGGGTTTGATGACCCTCTTTGGCCTCACTCAGTGTCTCTGTTTTTTTTCCTGTCTGTCACCACCTGGGACAACAATGAGATCAGCATGATGAGAGAGAGAGAGAATGACGGCGAGATGGAAAGACCCAGTGGGAGGACAGAGTGACATGACAAAGCAAGAACAAGATGGAAAAAAAGAGCAGATTAATTGGGTTATTACAAAATGAAAAGAAACAAAAATTAATCAGAATAAATACAAGCCTAACTGTTTACGATGTAATGTAAGAGCATTCACAATTTGTCCTGTAAAAGTTTTCCCTTCACTCGTCCACCCCCCACTCCCTCTTTTTCTATTCTCTCATTTTTGTGCATGTAGAGGAGAAGCCCCAGGGAGGCGAGCTGGACCTCTGCAGAGTCTATGTGTGTGTGTGTGTGTGTGTGTGTGTGTGTGTGTGTGTGTGTGTGTGTGTGTGTGTGTGTGTGTGTGTGTGTGTGTGTGTGTGTGTTGTGTGTGTGTGTGTGTGTGTGACATGTGGTTCACATCAGCAGAAAGGTGTACTGTATGGGCGAGTTGGAGAAGAGAAAGAAGTTCAATTCAATAAAACTAGCAGTGGAAAAAAACAACTTGCATACTTTTGACTTCATAAAGACACATTTTTTTTAAACTGTGATGAAAACATGCACTTCATCTGCTTCCTCTGAGTCACAGTAACAAACTATTCAACTGATTTGCTGTAAAATAGTCAAAAAAAGGTAAAGAACTGTAAAGAACTTACTCTGCGAGCGTGCGGTCCTCTCCTACGATCCCCTCTTTTCTCTCAGCCTGAGAAACAGTTTTGCGGAGCATGTGTGTGTGTTTGTGTGTGTGTGTGTGTGTGTGTGTGTGTGTGTGTGTGTGTGTGTGTGTGTGTGTGTGTGTGTGTGTGTGTGTGTGTGTGTGTGTGTGTGTGTGTGTGTGTGTGTTCAGCAGAGTGAATGAAGCTCCATGCTCTCCGAGTCCCTCCCTCTGTATGAGAGCCAGCCTCTCCTCCCACCTCTCACAGTGATGTTAGGAGTTAGCCTCACCATTCCAGTGCTAGTTGCTTCTCCTTAAGTTCCAAACAGTTTACATTTTTAACATTTTACCTTCAGTATTGAGTCTTTTCACTTGAAGTGTTAGTGGTTTCTTGTCCTGCTGTTTGTCTTTTCCTCCTAGCCTCCTTTCCGGGGATCAGGTGACGTCATCCCAGTCTCCCTCATGAGGGGAACCCCTGGGTCAAGAAGCATCACGGCAGCTAGGAAAGAAAAATACACACCTTGGACCAGTGTATCCATAGAGAGATAAATCACTGTCTGAGCCAAAAAATACAAGACAGAACGCTTGGCTGTAGCTTTCACAGAGAAGACTGGTGATTTTTTTTCAAAAGAGAGATCTTAAAAAAAGGAAATCTGATGACAAAGTTCCCAGAGAAACCACGCAGCTGTCCAGTGTTGGACGGTGGCCTGGCAAAGGTGAAGAAGGTTCAGCAGGTTTTTTCTTCCTGCAGATAAGAGGGAGGGGCTCATTCCTGTCACTGTGCAGCCAGGAGGAAACACGATACCCCTTGTTAAACATGACACACACACACACACACACACACACACACACACACACACACACACACACACACACACACACACACACACACACACACACACACACACACACACACAGACACACTATCAGACAGACAGGTGAGGCGAGTCTCAAGGGGCCAGTTACCTCTTGAGTCTTGTCCAGTTGTACCTCAACATAACAAGCTCCACCAGTGACCTCTGAAGTGAGTTTCAAATTGCTCTACGGTGGGGAACAGAAAAGCTGACATCACTGTGTGTGGGTGGGATGGGTGGGGGGGGTGTGTGGGGGGGGGGGACGACACTTGTCAGAAGTGGTGAGTGTATGTGTGTGTGTGTGTGTTGCGGGACTGGCTCATCTGGTTTGAATGTGGAGGAGAACCACTGGGATAATGACAGCGAAGCAGGAGTTGGAGGATGAGGAAGTGGTGTCACCGCCTTAGGAGGAAAAACTGTAACACGCCTCTGACTTCAGTCTACAAAATGATTTACAACCTAACGGTATAATCTGTCTATGTCCATGGAAGAGCACAGTATCTCTGTGTAATATTGTACAAATAATACAGGAGGAAACCCCATAAAGTCATGGTTACAGTGATCAACAATCAAAACCACTGGGAGAGAATGCTGTTTAAATAACATTGTAAGTTGACAACTTACAATGTTCATTTTGGGTCTTTTCATACAACATATGGCATACACTTTTTACTTCAGTTTTCTTTGAATTTATTAGATTTTTCTGACCTCTCAGATAAAACCATCATCAACTTCTTTTGATTATCAATGGGTTGAAAACATTTTCCATCCAGATTTTCATTTGTCTCAAGACTCAATTTGACTTTTTTATGAAAAAGGTGTATTTTTTTATTTAATATGTGATAAATATTAGCCAACAGATTCACAAGATCTGCTCCATCTATTATGAGTGCAGCTCGTGGGTCACTGTCTTCTTTTAGTTCCTGTGATGAGGCAGCTAAATTACCTGTCCGTTGAGATTCCAGGGCTAATTCTGGCACACGATCTAAGGATATCACTGTCAGTAGGCTTCGCATGTGCTGCAACTTTAATGGCCTTCATTCCTCAAGTAGATCACATGCTCTCAGTGCGAGTTGGCAGCCTCTTGCTATGTCACGTGAGCAAACATTACGGAGCACCGTTGGGTCTTCTTCAGCCAAGATTCAAACATATGGAGTTAATATTTTGTGTCAAACTAAGATCCTGCTGCAGATTCCCTTTGTAAAAAAATAACTTAAAGTAAATTTGCTTTCTCCTCTGAAAACCTATGACCTGTTGCACATTTTTGGTAAATGATGAGTCATAGGTTTTCTGTGTGTGTGGTTGTCGGGGGAATCCATACTCTGTGCGTGTACTGGTGTGTTGGGAGGGGGCAAAAATGAGTCATAGCTTAGTTTACTCATGCCTAACAGATTGAAATGTTTTAACGTTTCCATGGCGATACAATCGAAAACAGCCGCCCTCTGTAAGTCTGCGAGGGAGCTGCAGAATGTCTGTACATTTAGAGTGAAAAGTACAAAATCATTAACAGCCAGAACACTCTGAGCCTACTGGGGAATGTATCTCCAATCCTCCCCTTCTCTGTTTTTACTGTTTCTTTTTCTCTTCCAGCTCTACATTTCTAGCTCCATTGTGTTTGTTTATTTGCAGGCTACATTAACATGCACACTCGTATTCCTTCTTTCAGGCCTTACTCCTGCTAGAAATAAAAAGTTGAACTGAATCTATCATGGAAATGTTAATACTTTTTGTTTGGAATACAGATGCTCATGCAAACAATTTAAGAAAGTTGTGGAACAAGTTACAAGGCAATAGGAGAAATGCACGCATTTTTGCATCCAGAAATTTTCTGTGTAGCTGCAACCAACTTAATTATATATCATAGAAGAACACAGACGTGTAGGAGTTCTGTTTACTCATGAACACATGATTACAGAGACATACCCACTGATTGTAAGTTGCTTTAGATAAAAAACAAAAAAGCGAAATAAATCTAATGTAATGTGACATAGAGGATTTTGTTATGTATGTATGATAATGATATGATGATGCAGAAGGTATGGCCACAAAACAAGTCCAAACAGTCTGAAGTCAAGCACTTTGGTGCCTCAAGTAGAGATGGCAATATGGATAAAATCTTATATCCCAAATAACGACATTAGAAAGACTACACACCCAATTACTTGCACAAGCAACGTCTCACGCTGAAGCTACGATGACACGATGTTCTCACATCAACATCGAGTCTTGCTCGTTCTTTCACTTTCCGGCTGATAAAAAGACTTGCTGGATGAAACAAATCAGGTGAGATTACATTACAGTTGTGCATGGATATGCAAGTTGCTCCCCGGGCGCTTCTTAGCAGCCCACTGCTCCTCTGGGATGGGTCAAATGCAGAGAATTGTAATTTCCCCATTGTGGGACTAATAAAGGCTTAATTATTATTATTATCATTATTATATAGCTCAAGTCACCTAGGTAGCTAGCAAGCCAAGCTAACAGACGTTGACTAAAGTGTAGCTCACTGATCGGTCTCACACAACACTTGATGATACTACGACAATAAAGTTATGAAAATGAGACTTTCTTGCCCTGAAAAAATATCATTTAAATTGACAAACATCATATGTGTAATTCATAGCACAATTCAAATGGGATCAAAGTAATATTTGTCTCTTGCCGTTGACTACTGTACATATGCAGGACACAGGAAAGGGTTTGACTTAGAATAGTACTCTTTATAAGGGGTTAAAAAGCTTCCAAAGATTAAACAATCTACTGGAGGAGTACGGCACTTTGCTCAAGGACATTTGAGGCCTTGAGTCCAACCAATCACACGGTACACAGACAGTACCAACACTGTAAAAACAGCTGCATGAACCTTGTGTATGTGTGTGTTTGATTGTGTTAGATGTGACTGAAAGGAGGCTGCAGGCAGGAAATCCATACTGCCGGTTGGGATAAGCCCAGCTCTCTCTGACCAGTATTATCATTCCCGACCTGCCTTTGTCCGGCTGCAGACACATTCCTTCTGCACCGACTGCTTCTCTCTGTCCATTCCTTCAACAACTGCATACAATGCTGAAACAACAAGACAAACAGGTCTCATCTGCACATCTCAGTTTTATTTCATTACCTTTAAAACAAGTGTGTGCATGTTTATTCTCTAGTGCATCCTTAAAATGCATTTTTTGAGAACCAAACCCAGACGAAGGACCAAATAAAGAACAAAAACTCTCCAAAGTTGCATTCCACAGTCCACTATTTATACCGTCGAGGATGGGAGGGGTGGAAAGAGAGGTGATATGAAGAGAAATGAGGACGGAGAGAGAACCGAGTCATGTAATAATAGTTTTTAGAGAGAAGAGGGAGAGGTTCCAGGTTGATACTCAGCTGTGAAACAGCACAGAGGGGACTCCTCTGTGCAACAGAGACAGCTTTGTCTCACCAGCCCGAGACTAGAATAGATGTTACAGTCTCCGTTGGCAGTGAGTTCTGGTTGAAAAAAAGGGGGTATGGAAAGAAGTATGAATAAAAGTATAAACTAAAGTAGTTCAAGAGTGAAAAAGTGCAAAGATATAGAAAAAGGAGAAGGTAAAACAATTCTCCGACCCCTCTGCACTCCAGTTTTCCCTGTCCAGACATGTCGCTGCCCTTTGGTGGTAAGGACAGACACAAACTGCCCCTACCACATTCCTCTGACCTGCCATCAATGGAGGCATAAAGAGACAAGGTTATAAGGTTGTAAGAACGGGAGGGTGGTGTCTATTTAATTTCCTTCATGAGATGAAGGAGAAAGTCGAGTAAATATCGTCGTATAGTCATGTCTCTAGTGAGTGTGAGATCGAGGAGGACAGGAGAGAGAAAATATGGGTTGAACTTGCTGAAAATGAAGGGTTTAATGTTAAATGTTGTCTGTTGGCTGTTTTATGGTGCCTCAAGGGAACAATATTTGTCCGAGAGCCAGACGACAGAGACGATAAGGCTGAAAGGAGGAGAACTATCTGCTAGCTCTACACCCTAAAACAAAGCCACTGCAGTTGGAGAATCTTAAAGTTAGCACACTCTTTCATTGTTTAAATAAGTTTCCATGTCAGGCAGACAAATGACTCAACACACCTATAATCCCAAAACTATTTAGTATACATTGCCATATTGTAAACTATGTTCCTCGCTCTCGGACGACTGCTGCTTTTTAAGCTGTCCTAAACATACATTTGTATCTGCTGTGATGCTGTGATGTAATGGAGCAATTGAACCGTAATGCTGACCCTAGATCAGCGCTTCTATCTGCCTGATGCTATCTAGGGAAGAGGAGATGGGTGGGCTCTCCGTGTGTGTGTAACCCTGTCATAGATCAGCTCAGTGACCCTTAAGCCGTCCATCAAATTTTATTATCCAATCAGTGTTTGCTTCAGCTCGGACAAGTTGAAGCTGGCCCCTGTTGATGGTTCTCGCTTTAAGTCGACCCTTTTTGGACACACATACATACACAGACATAAATTAGATCAAAAGGAACAATAAATGTTGTAAATGGACCATAACCAGCTACACTGGATCTTTTGTTTTTACTAAAAGATAGAGTATCAAAACCAGAGTCAGAGCAAAACATACAAGGCCCTGTGTGTCCGATGTTCAGAGTGAAAGTGTCTGCATAGTGGTAAAGTAAATTTTCCAGAGTCCAGCAGGGTTGAGAGCCAAAACACACTGGATGTGTACGGAGACATCTGGCCGCAATTCATACACACTCAGATTTATACGCACAATTTACGCCAAAAAAAGCACAAGATGCAAGATACTTATACTTATCAAAAACAATCAGTTTTTTGCTCTTTTTTAGACTAAAGTGTGCAATGTTTTGATTTTATTTTTAGCCTCTCTTCCCTTCTTAACCGACTAAACTCTAACCAATGTTGGTTACGGTTAGTAAAGGTTGATTACTCCATATAACATTCATCACATGAATCTCTTTCTTTTCCTGTGCTTACATAACTATTTAACACTATTTATGTAACTTACACATAACATTAGTGAACAAAACCATGGTTTCTATAGCAGAACTACAATTTACACATATAGTTCCTTTAAGTTCCATTTACAACTTTTATGCAAAATGGAGGCTTTAAGGAAGATAACATTGGACATCTTTTGCTTAGAGTGAACTTCTCCTTTAAAAACATGACATGAAATGCTTTTCTTTGCAGCAGGAATTCCTGAGAGGGTGTGGTTGCTGCTGGGTTGTTTGGGACCGGACAAAAACAGGCCACAAGTTTCCATCCATCCATCCAACCATCTCTCGTTCTTTCGTTCTTTTATTTTCTTTCTTTCTCTCTCCCTCTCTACATTTGCAGAGGAACCATCAGCCTGTTTTCAATCCCTCCAGTGGGGGGTCGTTTAAATGAGGCACCGACGTCACAGCCAGGAAACCTGAGGTGACCTCTGTCAAATCTGTATTAAAATAACAGGAATTGGCACACGCATAACATCTAATTAAGAGAGCTGAAAAACAGAGTCTCTGGTGAAAGCGTTTCTGAAAACAACTGGGATTAAGAACACATTTGTGCAGTCCAACTCTACGGCTTTTGGGAGTGTGCAAGAACCTATTTGTTAACTTTTGAAAAGTCATAAAACTTATTTGATTATAGGGAGCAATGCTAATATTTACTCAAGTACTTCAAACTTACATTAACATCCCCTTAACCCTCTTAAATGGACACATACACACACACACACACACACACACACACACACACACACACACACACACACACACACCAGCCGATGACTCATAGCAACAACAACATTAACGTTACAGCTTAGCTTTACATGTTTGGGTTTGGAGAAAGCTTCAGGTGAACAGAATGTCCTCTTGGAGCCTTTCTGATAGCTGGTTGTTCTCAAAGTGGCACCAGTGTAAGCTGGGTGAGTGTCTACTGGAGGGAGATGAGTAAGACCAGAGGAATGCTACAATTCATACTGACTATGATGGACAATACGTTGGTGTACTTACTGGAACCAAGGGAGATCCACGTATACTAACGCTGAAACAAAACCACGAGTCTACAGCCGTGCTAGCAGCTCTGTGAGGCCGTACTTACTGTAAGCACAGTGCTTTAAGCGAAATGCTAACACATCTTATTGTGTTAACGTGCTAACATACAATAATTAGCACTAAAATAAAAATACAGCTGAGGCTTGATGGGAATGTCATTAGTTTTGCCGGTATTTTTTTGCTGATGATGCTGCTATATGATGATTTAAAGAATCACCAAATTTATTAAAATTCATCCTGAGGGGGACATGAATGTCTAAACCATATTTTATGACCACAATCATTCTGTCACAGCAGTATAAACACAGGAGTTATTGATCAAATGAATTATGGTCCCGTTAGTGTGTAAAAGTAATTCCAGTGAGCAAGCATGCACAACACCAAAGCCCTGGTCCACCTAAATGGAACAGTGCCGTAATTAATGTTATCAAAAACACCTATGTTTACCCTGCAATGACGGTGGAGAAAATCAAGGGATCATCAACGTCAAATGGTACATCATCTGGGAACCATGAATGCAAATAAAAAGGAAAAGTGACAATCTTTATAGTACATGTAGAAAAATGTCAGTGAAAACTTGAGACAGTAGTGGCTCAGGGGGTAGAGCGGGTCGTAAAGGTGGACTAGAGTTTCCATCCTTTTTTCCTTGAAGCCCCATCGACTCGTATCTAAGAAAAGCTGAGAACCCCCTCTAAAAATCTACATATACATGAACTAAATCTTAAAATTGAATAAAGTGATTCATCGTATAAAATGAGTTAGTCTGTTTTTATTAAATCAACTTGCTTTAATGTACATAAATGGTGTTTCGTCAACGTGAATAAAATGATGGCGTCTTGGCAAATTTTACTTTTGGACAGAAAGTCAGAAACAATCCTCCATAGTCACCATTAAAATCTTATTCTACACATAGTATAACACTAATACTGATCTTTATATGACACTGAGCACAAATTCGATGTTTAAACAGAATGTGAACTACTATTTTTGACTGAGGACCAAGGCCTTTTTCTAAAGTTTTATGTACAGATTTTTTTATTATTATACAGTAATTCTGTTATTATGATTTTAGTTATACATGTGCAAATCTGATCTTTGACAACCTCAGAGCAGACAAATCCAGACACACCCCATGTGATCTGACCCCGGGTTTGGAACTACTGGACTAGCCCAATGCCCCTGGTGTGGCTTAACATTGCAAAAACATTTCTTAAAACAACTGAACGATACATCTGGCTCTTGCGACACTGACTCTGCAGTCGTTGAATCCTCCCACCAGTACTGATACACACAAAAAAGCCTGTTAAACACATAAACAAACACAAACCCACCCTGACTCTATGGTTAAAGATTTACAGATCAAAATTGAATGTTTCATAATTATTTAATTGCTGATGTTTTCACGCTGTAGATGAAGTCTGTCACCTGTGACTGAACCCCCAGTGTGATCCTCCCTGAATGAGCATGTGATCTCATTTCTGTCAGCTTATCTCATCTCTCCAATCAGCTGTTTTCATCTACAGTGTCCCTTCGTCAGAACTGGTTGTGACTGTGCAACAGTTTAAAGTTGATTCGCCGAACAATAAACAATTTCCAGAAAAGGTTGATGCAATACAGGCGTTATCCCAGTACTGTGAAGCTTCCCAACGAAGACAAACATTTTGATTTCAAAGAGAAGTAGCGTAGTTTTAAGAGTTTTGGTGAGGTAAAGATAAACAAATCAAAGCACTGTGGGAACAAGCTGAAGCGGCACTGTATCTTTAAGGGAAAGCATGTCTGTCATCTTTAAATAGAGGACATTCTTAATCCAGAACAGTGGAAAAACACACTGAAGAAGGACATGGGGCCCCCCTTTATTAAGTGATCCTTTAAGACCACCAAAAGCCGACTGGTACAAACACTGGGTGGCTGACGACATTGAGAAGACGGCGGCTGACAATTATGTAGCGGACGCACTCTCTTTAGAATAAACAGCCGATAAGGCCGCTGTCATTAAAACACACTTAGACATAGTGAGACAATGCTTTATGATGCACGACATGACGGACAACAGGGAACAGCAAAGTGAGGGAGCAGAAGTAAGAGTTTGTTATCGGTTCAAAACCGTAGATCAACTGAGAAAATGTGCCGGGGGGGAAATTGAAGCAGCAATGTTCTCTTCTACCACAATAAATAGATGTTAAGGTGCCCCTGAGCAAGGCATTTATCTCTCTTATCTCGGCGGTAGAAGACAGTGTGAAAGAGGGATTATTGAGTAACACTGATTAAAAATGGTGTCTACTCTCCTCTGTCTTCCTCTAAAGAAAAAGTTTGCCACAACTGATTTAGTATGCTGACTCACTTCATTGTTTTGTCTGTAAAGCGAATTGAGCAGCAGCTAGTATAATTAACTTTTGAACATCTGTTTGTGCATGAACATACACTTGTATTGAATTATTCTGTCATGTCATTAATAAATGGCTATAAAACTTAAGTTTCCTAATCACTGAAATCTACAGATGTCGGTTAACCCAGTGATGCTCAGCCCTCTATTGATTGTTTAAGTCACGATATGTTTTCTTTTGGCACTTTTGAACATATTTGATTTCGTAGTAGTGCTCCTTTAAATGTTTCTTTTCCATTAGTTAGGATTACCATTTGCAAATGTATTGGATCTTTGAGAAACATGTTGCTGCAACTATTTTGGCTGTACATGCAGGCTGTTGGGTCATATTTAAGGTCATAAATTATGCGCAACCATTGTCTTGTCTAGAAAAATACACTGAAAAACTTTGACCACTGGATTCCCGCATTTATTAAATCATGTTCTAATTAAAACACATATTGAGCTACTGTACAAGCATAACTACAACGGTTTGTTTTGGTGTTCGATCTGCGCTATTTTATTTTAACTTTTATACTATTTAGCAGCAATGTCTGAACTTCAATCTGTTTCAAAATCATACAGGGAAAGAAATCTCAAATCCCAGAGCATGAAATGTGGTAAGACCATCAAAAGTGAATATAAAACATGAGTGCATCTAGAATGAAACCACCCATAAGGGCGCTTTCAGATCAAACGCAAAAGTTCCTTTCCGCAAACTGTTTTTGGAAAATGTTTTCAGAGCAAACAATAGACCAAATGCACATTTTGTTTTGAATGGGATATGTACCATGAGGATGCATTTAAAGTCAACAAGTGTTGGAATATACACTAAAAAAGATGATCCTGATTTGAGTGAATAATAAATTGCATTATCTTCTGCATAATAGTACAATTTTGAGCCAAGAGATATTGTGCTGCCAACCCTTAATGGCAAAAAAAAGGTTTGAAATTGAACAATACGACGTTTCACATTTACACAATATACCAAAAGAAACTAGTGACACAGAAAAATAAAGTTTTTTTCAGCTGTTTGTGAGACAGATTAAAGGATTTGAAAGAGAAGAAGAACATGCAGAAGAGGAGGACACACTGACAGGATGTTTTGGTGAGTTTGGACAGTTCTGCAGATTGGAGCAGACAGAAACAGAGCAGCCCAAATGAATGTCCAGCATGTGGCCTGTCTCAGTGGGACATTCAGTCCTCCACCACAACGCCCCCTTACATATTTGTTTCCCCCCTTGTCTGACTCCACACCCACTGATGATCTCTCCCTCCTCTGCGAAGGAAGTGAGAGAAAAGAAACCGAAAAGATGATGATGATTTGTGGCAGGGACGTGAGGGAAAGTCTCTCCAAATGACTGTGCATCAGCACAACGAGGTTGAACAGCGTGCTGAAACAGTTAATCCCTGGACGTGACTTGATGTGAATCACCATCTCTCTCCCAAAACTCAGACTTGCCAAAACACAGAGTCATCATAACGGCCAACGAGGGTGAATTAGATAAACATTACGTGTTCTTGTCATGCGAGCACTGGATCTCAAAGGATCCATCATTATTTTATAGGGTGTTAACGGCAAATAAAAGTATATTTAGTAGAAAGGATTTTGTAAAAAGTGGAATTTGTGGTAAATTAATCTTTTCTTAACCTTTTTGTTCATTACAGCACAGACAGGCGTCCATCACTTCTTTCTATCTCTATATATATCTCTTTGTAAAGCAGGAATTAGGCTTTAATAACATATTTGAGAAAATGACAAGATAGACAAACGTAGAAAAAAGAATGTGAAAGGTTATCTACCGCAGTAAAGTAAAATTGTATAATGTAAATCCTAGAGAAAGACTGGGTTGAGAGGTTGAAACAGTTTCTTAACTAAACTGCTTGTTCAAATTCAACATTTCCTTCTATGTTAACCTACTGAGAAGAGTCAAAGAATTAAACTATGAGGCCATCTAGTGGTGTCTCACTGTTACATGTGTTCTTATATATTGAGAGATTTCAAAAAGAGTGTGTCACGAATGGGAGAAAATATTACAATTGAGGCAAAAAACATAAATATAACCCATAAGAGTAATTAAATGAATGATGAGCTAAAATAAAGTCTTGTTTTGAGAGTAAAAATACTGAAAACACGCAGTATTTGCAGCTCAATTTAACCGGTCACATGGTAAATCTTTCCACTGCTCTGTCTCTCTCAACACTTCTACATCTGCCACATCTTTTTCTTGTCCTTTACAGCCCCGTCTCGTCCCCTCTGCCCCCTCCTCGGACCGCCGAAGACCACCTGTGCTCCATTGTTGGGGTCACAAGTTTAGGGAGAAAACCAATCCTCCCATGGGAAGCGGCCAGAGGAGCGAGGGGTTGCTATTTAAAGAAGCCTCGATAATGAGGGGGTGCGGGTGGAATCTGGAGCCATGTTCTCCTTAATCATAAACACACACACACACACACACACACACACACACACACACACACACACACACACACACACACACACACACACACACACACACACACACACACACACACACACACACACATAATTCACACACACAAACGGTATAATTCTTATTGGCCAATCCTTCATGTCTCTCTGGCTTTAAACAGCCTGCCATGGCTCCTCTTTCTGCCAGCCCACTGTTTATTAATAAAGCTAAACAGAGTTGAGGTAGTCATGGTCACACATATCAGCACACTGACTGAGAGAGAGAGAGAGAGAGAGAGAGAGAGAGAGAGAGAGAGAGAGAGAGAGAGAGAGAGGAGGCTGGGTCAACCGTCTTTACCCCCTCCACCCTCCACCCTCCACCCTCCACCCTCCACCTCCTCTCTAAGTTTATCTGCACACACTTCTCCCGCTCACTCTTTGCTGTGTTGCTGGAACCCTCAACTCTTTCCTAACGGCTTCATCCTGAGGATAACGCACTGGGGCAGAAGAAACAAGCACATGCGTATTTAAGTAAGTGCCATTAAATATTTCATGTTTACATTTGGAAGTTGACTCCTGGGAGAGGCCTGCATGGTTACTGTTTTGATTTTCTTCAGCGGTTTCCATTGAAATTAGATTAATTCCACAATTACACTATTCCCTTTGATCAAATTTCAATAGGAACAGCTGAAGAAAATCTGAATTCTAACTAGTCATGCTTCTCCAAGGATCCAACTTCCAAATAACTAATTTGCTTACTAATTCTGCAATAAATTTTTTTTAAAAAAACACGCCTCAGGAAGCTTAAAAGAAAGTGATTTTTCTAAATGTTTATTAGGAGAAGAAAATAAGCATTCATGCTCAGCAAACATAGGCCAGTGCTGTCTTTGTGTGGTGGCGGTCTAAAGGAATGTGACTTGTGCCCAAGCCTGGCCTGCAGCAGGACAGCTGCTGAGTGTCATGTCTTTCCCCCGAGCTTTAGCCAGCCATGCATATAACACAATACTTATTATACAATCCTGTAGTTTCTAGCACTCAACATTACTTTTTCATGATCTGACCTAGTTTAACACAAACGATAGAGGCTTGAGCTTTGGCGAGGAACCAGCAGCTCATGAAATGAATGTCACACTTTTCTTTCCATGCCCTTTCTATGTTACTAATCTCTGCCGATGACAGTATCGGGTCAATTTGATCAATTTCCTCTCTGGGAGTATCTGGACAGTCTTGGCAAACACCTCAAAAGGGTGAAATTACAGCTTCATTATCCACCAGGGGGAGAGTGAAACTGCTCATCCATCAGCACGATGACATGTTAGGATAATCTGCTCTAATCTGTGTAATGCCACTAGTTGGCACTTCAGACTAAAGCCCTTTTGTGGGTGTTTATCTAAGCAGTGTTTTGCGGTGTTCTGCATGAGTGGGCTTGTTTGAGGTGTGGCCTGATCATTGCCAAGCATTCGGTTGGTCCTTGGGCATCTAGGCTCTCTGGACAGCTGCTGCTAGCAAACCCTGTGCCCCCTTTTTGCCCAGCTGTACATGTGCTAACGACATCAACATATTTCACACTGAGGTCTAGACAAAAATATAAACCCAACCCGTCTGTCATCAGTGCAAGCGATGCATAGTATTTGTGACATGCAACAACTACAGCTATCATGTTGAAAAGGTTAACATATCCATGTCCCTTTTTTTTTAAGGGATGAAACGCTTGTAAAGGAGACTTCTACAACAAAGAGGGCTACAAGAATTAGGCTAAACCAATGGAGGACGATAACATTTCTTCTGTGTTCGAGCCTCTGTTCATCAAAGAGGAGGATGGGGATCCGAACAGAACCCTCTTGGAACAAAAAGGGTACAAGGCGACTCCATCTGGACTCACCTGCAAGGGAACGCAGCTGAATCAAACGGCTTTAATCAAGCCATACTTGCAGGAGATGGATGAGTTACTGAAAAGCTGTGAGGAGCTCATCGGTGTCCCTTTCGGCTCTCACTTCTCAGCGAGTCACAATGAAACAAGCTTGACTGAATCGACTCGTAGCCACGGCAATGAAGAAGGTACATTGGAGAGATATGGAGAAACAAGCGTTTCCTCCCAAGCGTATCTTTCCACAAGCTACATGGACACCCACATGGATCCGGCCGAAACAGAAAACCCGCCACCACAAGAACAGACGCAAATCTGGAGCAACAGGTGTGGAGCGACCTCTGTAGCGTCTCGCCAAAAGGAAATGCCTCTCACTTCGGCGGGAAACAAGCTGAGTGAAACCATGGTGGCGTACGAGGGTGAGCTCTTGGGGATGCTGGCCAGGCTGGAGAGCTCTATGGAAGAGTCTGGGATGGACTTTGAGCCCCAAGATGCAAGCCAAGAGTATGTGCACATCAGTAAGAATCCTCCTATTTACAGCGGTCCGACAATGGCGCCCGTTGAGCAAGGGAGGCGGATGACGTTGGAGACCCAGCCGATGCAGTACGAATCCTGGGCTGGTCAACATGCAGGGAGAGAAAAGATCTCAAAGGAGAGCAGAAATGAGGAAACAGTGGGTTCTGCAGCAAATGCAGGCTTGCAGAATCATGTGCTTTGCTGTGAGAACATGGGTGGTTTCTCAATGAACACAGACCATGGAGTTCTTGATGCTCACTTCACGTTTTCAAGGCCATCGATGCCATTAGACAGCACAGAAAATGATCCAATGTGCTGTGAAGCGACAAAGGCGGGATACATGTCTACTAATGAAGGCTCGTACATGAAGGGAGACGTAGCTGGGATTGAAGTGGATGAAGCTGAAGAGCTCAAGATGGACACCATTGATCCTGGATCTGGTATGAATGAATTAGACGCACTAGGGTGTCAGATGGAGGAGTGCATAGAGGAGGTACAGCGGTTGGAAAGGAGGAGGAAGGAGCTGCTGACGGAGGTGCTGGAGCTGAGAGGGAATAAAGACAGAGAGGAGGCAGCGGGGAAGGACGAAGAGGAAGAGGAGACGGGGGAGCGCATTGAGAGCAAAGTGGTGGAGCTGATGATTGTATTTAAGAAGGAGGAAGAGGGGAGGAGAGAGGAGAGGAAGAAGGAGATTCAGAGCTTGAGGGAGCAGCGAGCGGAGGAGGAGAGGATGCTGTGGAAGGTGAACCTGGAGAGACAGGGGCTTCACGAGGAGCTCAGGAGGCTGAAGAGGAGGCTGTTCGCCGTGGCTAGGGACTGCGCTCACAACCAGGCCGCCCTGAACACCCAGCACCGCGAGGTGGAGCTGCTGAGGAGAGAAGAGGTAAGAAACACCTCAAGAAAATAATCTTTATCTGAGCATTTCAGAGGAAATCTAGACATTGAAATCTCTTTTTCTTCTAAGGAGAAGCTGCAGTCGCTGATGCTCCAGCTGACGGAGGAGGGATCTCGGCTCAGGGCGGCTCAACAGCAGCAGCTCTTAGACCTTCAAGCAGCGCTTCAGGCCCAGACCTCCAGTCAGACCTCCAGCACCCAGGATGAGCTGACCGCGTGCAGGAGGCACTCCTGTGGAGACATCCAGCAGTATCTGCAGGGGGGGCTGAAATTGCTGGAGGACAGGTGATGTCATTGTCTAGTAATGATTTTTGCAAAAGTTGATGATGTTTGTCAATTTAAAAGATCATTTTCCAAGTAAAGAAAGTCACGGTTTCACAGTGAAATTGAATATTTGAAAAGTGTACAGTTAAATCAGATCCTACACATGTGAATGAACCCCTAAAAAGTGGGCGGGCTCAGAGTTTAGAGTGATACGGAGCTACAGAGCTACAGATTGTCAGCCTCACACACACACACACACACACACACACACACACACACACACACACACACACACACACACACACACACACACACACACACACACACACCACCCTCACCTATTTAAAGATCAGGAGGAAGATGAGGGAGAAATGAAAGTCTCATTTGATTGGATGATTTTTTGATGTTGAGTCAAAAATATTAACAGTTCAACAGAAGACAAAAGACAGAGATTTGATGGGGATATTAATGTAAGATAAGAGATAAATGAACAACTGAACAATTGAACACATGAACCGGGATGGAAACTGGAGAAAAATCTGTTTTTCATTTCACTTGCTCTATAAATAAAGACCTTGTATACTTCTCATTAAACTGTAAATTGTTCTCTCGGCCAGGTATGAACCACTTTTGCTCACATTGCTGAAGAGAAGGGAGGCAACAGCCGAAGCCCTGCTGAAAGCCAAAGATCAGGCCCGGGAGCTGAAGGCCCAGCTGAGACCCCTGAAGGAGGAGATCCAAAGGCTGACTCTCCAGAGGGCCTGTCTGGAGGAGAAACTCAAACTAATTCACTTTCAACGGAGAGAGGAGGCGGGGCAGTATAAGGTGAGCAAGGTGGCAGGTGTGAAATGGACAAGGAAGACGGAAAGAAAGGGCAAAATGTCCTTTATCAGCGCATCAGTAACGATGCTATTCTTACAGGAGACGGTGTCCTGTCTGGAGGAGAGCTGCAGAGAGCTGAAGACAGAGTTAAAGATCCAGAAGAGAAAAACCAAAGAGATAGAGGACCTGAGAGACAGCCTCAACAAACAACTAAATCTTTACAGGTAACATTTGTTCATCTTTTGTGAATCATAATCAAGAAATATTCGAGGGAAAAGCTCTGATTTACACATTTTTCTTACAGGGCTGCCATTGAGGACCATCACAAGGGTGACGACGAGGAGACGACATGAATGTTCTTCATTTTAAAAAAGAAAACTGAGTTCTGTGATTTAAAAAAAAACGATGTGATCATAATTTTGTATCTGCAACATAGTGAACTCCACCATTCAGTTAATGCACTTTACACACATTGAGACATGCTTTTGTCTTTTTTTTTTATTTAGAGCTGTAGCTCGTAGAAAGAGTTTTTGTTATGAATAAAGGCTTTGTGTTCGCTGTAATCCGAGTGCGACTGACGAGTTAATGCCTCTGCATGAAGAGCCGAGAGGGGTTCATGTTCTTATAAGGGCAACATGGCTGGAAGACTAAACAGTGCGACAGAGTAATAGAGTGAGTGAGAGGAAGTTTGAAGCACAAAGTCATCACACCACATCATAAAGAGGTCTGAGCAAAGTGTCACAAGTTCACAACCGAACTCTTTCACTAAGTGGATTATTTTAAGGTTGTTTAAAAATACCCCAAAGCTTAGCAAGGCGCTGATCTTATTAATGAAATATGCAAGTAACACATTCAGATTTTAAGAAAAGGTTGAACAAGCGGAGTCAAAGACCAATGAAACACATTTTATTAAGAATGCACTCACTGTACAGATACAAAATATTGAACATGGAAAAAGTTCAACCACTAATCTATATCACAACAAATGATTAATGTAGGACTATGATGAGGGGAGGTGGGACCACAAACGGACATTTAAAACTCGTTTTTTTATTTATTGTAATTTCATTCAGAAGCAGACGGTGTCAGAACAGTTAGGTGATGAACCTGACTGAAGCAGGGAAATACTGAGATGTTTTTAGGACCATAAGCTAGCCTGAAAACAAACGCTATCAAAGTCAGAGTAAATCTCACTATGCTCTGCATCTAGTCAAAAAGCTGGACTGCATTTTACTTAAAAACATGATTTTTCTTTTGTGCAGAGGGAGCTGTTTACGCTCTTTAAGAGCACGTCATTGTGAATTACCACTTTTTGTGGACTTTCAGTGTGATCACCATCTTAGGTTGTAAAACAAAAAAGCATTTAATTTATTATTCCAAAAGGCATTTGCTAAAACATGTCAGTGTACGAGTGGGGAGAGCCAATTTGATTACAAAAATATATATTTTATACGCAGTGCGACAAAACATGAATGAAATTCTTCAGGAAATAAGTTACTCAGTTAAAGGAGAGTTCTTCATTGTTGAGTATTCAAAAAAAAAAAAAAAAAAAAAAAACGACTTACATGATTACTCTCTTTCTTGTATTTACAGTGATTTACAGCATACAGTGTCCCACGGCAAAGTAGAGAAAGGAAGGTGGGAAGAAGTAGCTGCATGGAAGTATAGAAGATTGCGGTTTGTGACGAGGTTGTAGGTTAAAGACGCACACACAGCAGGACAGAGTTACGCTGTGGCCTCGGGGTCTGTCGAACCCTCGGGGTCTTCATCGTTGTAGATGTTCTCAGCCTTAAAAAAAAGGGAGAAACAGGGTGTCAATCAATCAGCCAATAACTGTCAGGTTCAATTGTGATTATGAGTCAGAAGATTTTTTTTTTTAAATCGAAGACAATTAGAAGAAGATAAACTGTGGGGCTTTCAAAGAACCAAATGTTACAAAAATAAGACTACTACGTGCTAAACTGCTAGGCTTTCTGACATCATAGAGTGTTACTGATGTTTTAGTACCATAAGAAAGTATTACAAAGTAATGAAAACACACGACTGAGTTAGTACACTTGCCATTCCTTTTCTCTGTCTCCTCACTTTACCCTGACTGAATCACTCTAAATGGTATCTAAAAAAAAATCGATTTCCTTTTTGCAGTCGTTAGCTGAAATTTCTGGAACTTCCCTGCAAATGCATTGATGCGTGCTCTGACCCAGGTTAGTCTTCAAAGTAGAGTCGCCTGCTGTCTGTGACCCTTCACAAGTTGTCTCTTCTATATTGTCTTTGAGGGAAAATACTATAGGATTCACGTTCCCTGCCTGTCCATCGCTGACATGTTTTAATAAGTTGCGCTCTCGGCCGTCTTACCATTTGCCAGACTTGCATGATGTTGTCTTCAGACACCGAGCAGATGACCCAGGGCTCGTTGGGATTCCAGGAGAAGTCAGAGATCTTAGCGGTGTGGCCTCCGTGGATAAACTAGTAGATGAGAAGAATAGACGGCATTTTTTGTTATTGTGATACAAACTGATGTTAGCAATAACAGAGAATCTCAACTTTCAAAAGTTCAGCAGGCTTCAATGAGACCCACCAGAAGCTCGGGGGGGCCGTCCTCTGCATCTTCTGGTGACTGCTCCTCTCCGATTTTACTACAAAAAAAACAACAACAGACAGACAGAAGAGTTAAACTTGGTACCAATGCTACGGTATGACAAACCACACATGTTCACACCGGCTAGAATAGCAGGGGATCGTCTCTGGCAACCACAATGTAGCCTGAATGCAACACAGTTAAATTCAGAAGACATTGGGAGTAAGGTGTGGAGATGTTTACCTGAGATCCCAGACGTTGAGGCGGCGGTCTGTTCCACTGGATGCCAGTATGGTCTCATTATGAGGTGACCACTGAACCTGGAACAGACAGTCAAAGAAGTCAAATGAGTTCACCTTGAATAGCAACACAGACGTACAACACTGGAACTCTCCTCATAAAAGATTTAGTCGGGAGCAGTCACCTCAGTGCACAGTGTTTGCTTGGCCAGTGATGATTTATTATAACTTTTTGACTTCTATGTCAGAACGTCTTTCAAGCACCAGGAAAACTTCTTGCTTGAGACCTCAAATTAAAATTGCATCATTGTGATCCAAATGAATCAACGGCCTTTAAACGGACTATACAGATTTGCACACAAGACATCCTGCTCTCCTTATTTGAATAAAATGTCATGAGTGATAAATATCTCACCTGGAAGATCTCATCCTTGTGTGACTCGAAGGAATGCAGCTTCAGTTTCAAGTTTCTTAAGTCCCAAAGAGCCACAGTCTGTGAGCGGAAGAGAGAGAGGTATTACACATACCAGCAACAATATATTCAGTCTTCATTTAGTCAAAGTCAAATAATTACGATAATGATGTGGGGGAATATTCCTTTACCTTGTCTGCAGAGCCGGAGGCGAGGATGAACTCGCTGTAGGGGTTGAACGACAAACAGTTGACCTCTGCTGTGTGGGCGTCGACTGCGTGGCTGGGTTTGGAGGTGTTGTTTGAGCGAGTGTCCCAACTGAGGGGGGAAATGACAAAGTGGTCATGGAAATGTGAAGACGCAAGATCACATAACTAGTCAGACGAACTGTTCCATCTGACAGATTTGACTTATTAACGAGCTCCTTACATCATGAGCTTCTGGTCGTCGGCTACAGATCCAAAGAGCGACTCGTGGAGCAAGTGCCAGGAGACGTCTTCCACCACGGCCGTGTGACCGGTGAAGATCGTCTTCGCCTCCACTATCTTCCCCTCCTTTGGCACGGCGCTTATGTCCCACAGACAGATTGTCTGCAGATAAGAAAAAAAGAGATATATTAATATTCCAGATTCCACATTTAAACACTCCGTAATTTCATGAGATTCAGCGTGAGTTTGTTTGGAGTTTGTGCCACATTTGTAACCCAATAAAACTCCCAAAACCCAAGATACTTGACAAAGTTTTAAAGACAAACACAGCAGTGAACTCTGACTTTTCTCTTACATGGTCATCTGACGCGCTAAGGAGAGAGCCGGACAGATTGGGATTCCAGGAGAGACCGTAGCCTTCTTTCTGATGACCTCTGAGACGCAGATCAGGGTGACACTCTCCAGAAGCATCTGTTGGCAAAGAAAACATCGGACAATGTCTGCTTCTTTCCCCGCACGAACACAAGCCGGTTCGCAGAAATGATGTTAAACAAAATACTATTCAGTCAGCCAAAAAGGAACCATTTAGCCCACTTGACTTAAAAAAAAACCCTGCCACCACACTTTGGGAGTGTCTTGTGCTGTGTGTGATCAATTTACCTGGTTTGGAGGGGTGCTTGGTGTAGTCAAACACCAGCACTTCTGAGGTGGGGGTCTTGGTGGCGATGATGCAGGGGTTCTGGGGCATGTAGCGAGCACGGTTCACCTCTCCTTCGTGGTTGATCTTGATTTCTATCTCGATCTTGCCACTCACTGAGCCGAAGCCTCCAAACTCTGCAGGGAAATATAAGTAGATATGTTTACAGAGACAATGAGGAGGCAAAACATTATTTTCTGGCTAGGGGCAATTGATTTAGGAACGGTAAGTAAAAAAAAAAATGCAATTCACACACGCATCTGATGACAATCCAGTGTCACTCATACCAAAGGAAACTATCTTACATGACATGCAACAATTGAATTGTCTTCTTGATGAGGTGCAAATGTGCAGTTCCCAATAAAAACTAAAACTATCATTCAGTATTATCGTTCCAAAATAATCTGTTTACAGTTTTATTCATCTGCATGTTATCTGTCTCTTTAAAACACATGGAGCTACTATCAATATACAGTTCAGGTCTCCCACCTCCTTTTTCGCTGTCATAATGTGAGGCTTCAAACTGGGCGTCATCGTTGGGCAGCTGAACGCTGGCAATGACCAGGTGATTCTGCTCATCAGACGTGTGAGTGCCCAACACCAGACGGTGCACGCTGTAATCCTTCCCCTCTGGCCTGGTAAGGGAGAAAAAACATCACTTTATTATTAATGCTCAGAGGTCCCTGCGGCCGATCGACCCGGTCACAGCTTTTTTCTGTCCTGGCCCCTCAGTGGTGGAATGAACTCCCCACTGACCTCAGGACAGCAGAGTCACTGCCCATCTTTCGGCGCAGGCTGAAAACTCACCTCTTCAGGAAGTACTACCCTGAGCCTTCCACTTAGCACTTACTGTATTCGTATTAGTCTGTTGCACTTATTGTATTAGTTCGTTGCACTTATTGTATTCGTATTAGTTTGTTTCTGTACTTTTGCTCTGGTTTATGCTCTTAGATGCTTGTTTAAGAAAGGAGATGCACTTATGACTTCTGGTGACTAGTAGTTCTCTTGAACACCTATGTTGAATACACTTCCTGTAAGTCGCTTTGGATAAAAGCGTCTGCTAAATGACTGTAATGTAATGTATAGTGGACAGACAAGGACATGTAATGGAATTTGCATATACAGCACTTATTGAGTTTATTGTAGTCAGACAGGACTACAATGCATGAGTGACATGACTCTAGGGGGGAATAGAGAGTAAAAACAATGTTGCTTTTCTCCCAAAAATCAACTTTTCATCTTGTTGCTATTCAACATCTCTTGTCTTAATACAGCAGTCCTCAAATATGCTTGTTTTTGACTCACACATCTACCATCACCTCTTCAAGAAGTACTACCCTCAGCCTTCCACTTAGCACTTATTGTATTGTATCAGTTTGTTGCACTTATTGTATTCGTATTAGTTTGTTGCACTTATTGTATTCCTATTAGTTTGTTGCACTTATTGTATTAGTTTGTTGCACTTATTGTATTCATATTAGTTTGTTGCACTTATTGTATTCATATTAGTTTGTTGCACTTATTGTATTCGTATTAGTTTGTTTCTGTACTTTTGCTCTGGTTTATGCTCTTAGATGCTTGTTTAAGAAAGGAGATGCACTTATGACTTCTGGTGACTAGTAGTTCTCTTGAATACCTATGTTGAATACACTTCCTGCAAGTCGCTCTGGATAAAAGCGTCTGCTAAATGACATGTAATGTAATAATGTAAATGTAATAATGTAATGTAATAATGTAATGTGATTAATGTCATTCACACTTGAGTGCTTGCCAGGTAGTCGTGTGTACCTGGAGACGTCTGGCAGCCACTGAGCAGTGAGGCTGGGCCACTCCAGAGCGTGGGTCATCACCAGGTCATACAGGAAGGGAGTGTTTTTCTTCCAGATCTTGTACTCCTCATTGATCACCCTCTCCTCCACAGCATCATCAAAGGCTCCTGCTGGAGAGAGACACAGAGACAGAGAGAGAGAGAGAGAGAGAGAGAGAGAGAGAGAGAGAGACGTGTGTTAAGACATCATCCATTCATCAGACATGCAGAGGACCAGTTAAAGGGCCCAGTGCCTCTCAATGGGAGTGTTTACACCAGCAGTGTTAGCTCAGCATGCTAACACAGCTTTATGCTCTTGCTAGCATTAAACATAAACACACGTGTAGGCTTTGTTGTTGTTGTTATTACTTTGGTAACCATGGTAACGTGTATAAAAATTGGAGGATAAAAAAAAAAAAAAAAAAAAAAGGGCTTTTGTTATGGCGGCTAACGCTAGGCTAGGCTAGGCTAAGCTAACCTAGCTTAAAAAAGCATGGCTATGTCTCACCTTCTTTATCCGCCATTGCAGGTGTGTTAAGTATCCGATGGGCTGAATGTTTGAGGGTAATTGAGATGCTTGAGAAGCACCTCCCCCCCTAAAAAAAATAAATAATAATATATATATATATTATTATACCTCCTCTCGCCGGCAGAGAGGCACACGGTGAAAGGCGCTAAGCTAACAGCTAACTAAGCTAGCCGAGGGGGAGTGACGTAGGTGCGTTCGCGCGTTCTGTGCGAAGCGGGGAGGGAGGGGCTTCGTTGCTCGGCAGCCGGGGGGAAGAGCTGACCAGTAGATGGCAGCAGGGGGCGGTGCTGCCTTCAGGGTCCCTGAATGTTGTTGGGTGAGCGGGACTTTCGAGGAGGGGGAAATAATACAACCTAATACAACAAACATTTGTTGTATTTATAAGTAAATAAAAAAGGTGTGTGGAAGGAAGTATGGGATTGGTATTAGGGATAATCGATTTAATACATACAATGTAGAATATGTTTAGAAAAACACCAAGGAAAGTACATAATCATAATTTATACTTAAGAGCAGCAGGAATTACCAAAAAACTTGAAGTATTCATTGGCACGCAGGAGGCGGTGCTGCCTTCAGGGTCCCTGAATGTTGTTGGGTGAGCGGGACTTTCAAGGAGGGGGAAATAATACAACCGTTCTCTTTTATAGAAAAATACATTTATAGCATGAGATTTAAATGTCTCCTTACCTCTTTATCTCCTCTCTAAGGGATGAATGAAAATAATCAAAATTAAATCATTGAAACGACAGTTAATTGACATACAAGTACTGATAAGGAAAGCAGTAAATAAGAAGTAAATAAAAAAGGTATGTGGAAGAAAGAATGGAATCAATATTAGGGATAATCGATTTAATACATAAAATATAGAATCTGTTAAGAAAAACACCAAGGAAAGTACACAATCATAACTTATACTTAAGAGCAGCAGGAATTACAATTGTTTTGAAGTATTCATTTATTGCTTCACATTCCGTCCAGCAGGGGGTGGTGCTGCCTTCAAGGTCCCTGAATATTGTAGGTTGAGCGGAACTTTAGAGGGGAGCGGTTAATACAGCCGTTCTCTTTTATAGAGAAATACATTTATTGTATTTATAAGTAAATAAAAAAGGTGTGTGGAAGGAAGAATGGGATTGGTATTAGGGATAATCGATTTAATACAAACAATATATAATCTGGAAAGCACACAATCATAACTTATACTTAAGAGCAGCAGGAATTACAATTGTTATGAAGTATTCATCTATTGCTTCACACTCCGTCCAGCAGGGGGCGGTGGCGGTACTGCGCCTTTAACGCTGGTTGGTCAACCTTCAATAAACACCAGCGAAGAAGAAACACACAGATGAGCCAGTCAGAGAAGAAGCAGTCACATTTTTGGGGAGCTTGCTTCTAGTAGGTGATTACAAGTTTATTCCCTTTGTCCAATGGCATTTTATCCAACCTTTGGAGCTTCTTCTTCTGAGTTTTGTGCTAAACTAAAGCATGCATTAACATAAGTGTTGATACATGTGACGTATTGAGCAGGTTGCCAGCCTTCTGCAGAGGAACAGTCAGCTGACATCACTCCCACAACTCTCTGCACAGGCTGTTGATCATGGAGGATGAGATGTTTGACCAGATTGTTTCAGTGTTTCACAACCTGGTGTCGTGGGTGGCTGCTGGGGCCATGGTGTTTGGAGGGGTGGTGCCTTACATCCCCCAGTACAGAGACATCAGGAGGACCCAGAATGCAGAGGGGTTCTCCACATATGTGTGCCTGGTCCTCCTGGTGGCTAACATCCTAAGGATCCTCTTCAGGTAATGCATCAATAACCCTGTCTGTGCCAAAACCAAAACAAGGCCAGCTTCTGTTGTGTGGTGCCAGAGCTCCATTCAAAAACCTGCTAATTTAGTATTTACATGTAAACAAAAGTATAGCCTGTACCTTATAGAACAAAAGTAAAGATGTTCCAAGAATTAATGTTGTATTCTGAGAAATTCGGCTGGATGCAGGACACAAATAAAGCAACCACTCACACTAGTTACCAGTTGCATAAGTTATCTGAATAACAGGTGCTGGTGGATTGGATGCATGCTGAATTAAATTATGGTTTGTAATTATCTTAAATTGACATGTGCATTTCATTTAATTAGTCAAACTGAAGTACTTACCAGGAAGGCAAAAGCACATGGGTCCCTGACTAAAACAGGACTATGAAAAAAACAAATATTAAACTACTGAGCAGAATCAATCCCCCTGTCTGTGCCAAAACCAAAACCAAAACAAGGCCAGCTTCTGTTGTGTGGTGCCAGAGCTCCATTCAAAAACCTGCTAATTTAGTATTTACCTGTAAACCAAAGTATAGCCTGTACCTTATAGAACAAAAGTAAAGATGTTCAAGAATTAATGCTGTATTCTGAGAAATTCGGCTGGATGCAGGACACAAATAAAGCAACTACTCACACTAGTTACCAGTTGCACAAGTTATCTGAATAACTGGTGGATTGGATGACTAAAACAGGACTATGAAAAAAACAAATATCAGAATGGGTTCCCCCTGTCTGTGCCAAAACCAAAACCAAAACCAAAACCAAAACCAAAACAAGGCCAGCTTCTGTTGTGTGGTGCCAGAGCTCCATTCAAAAACCTGCTAATTTAGTATTTATGTCAAAAAGCCTGTTCCTTATGAACAAAAGTAAAATGTTCCAAGAATTAATGCTGTATTCTATTCCTGGATGCAGGACACAAATAAAGCAACTACCAACTAGTTTTATAGTTATCCTGGTGGATTGGATGACTAAAACAGGACTATGAAAAGAGATATAGAACAAAAATAAAGATGTTCCAAGAATTAATTCTATATTCTGAGAAATTTGGCTAGATGCAGGATACTAATTATGACCAATAAAGCAACCACTCCCACTACTTAGCAGTTGTTATTCATTCTTCTAAATGAATAACAGGTGCTGGTGGATTGGATGCATGCTGAATTAAATTATGGTTTGTAATTATCTTAAATTGATATGTGCATTTCATTTAATTAGTCAGACGGAAGTACTTACCAGGAAGGCAAAAGCACATGGGTCCCTGACTAAAACAGGACTATGAAAAAACCAAATATTAAACTACTGAGCAGTTTACACTAAACTGTACCAGGCCAACTAATCTAATTTGGCAGGTACATGGTGGATAATTTAGAGGGAGAAAAATTACAGTGGGGCCCATCTTGGATCCTTTGTACAGGGAAAAATACATGTATTTCCTCTATGATATCTTTACTGGAGGTTAAACATTCTCTACAAACTGCTGCCATCATTTCATTGAGGCTGTCTTTGCCACAGCACAGAAAATCAAGCATGTTGTCGTTGTATTCCATGTGGAAAAGCTTTCTTCTGTTTTATTTTTCTTCATCAGATTTGGCCGCTACTTCGAGACGCTGCTGCTGTGGCAGAGCATCATCATGATCGCCACCATGCTCATCATGCTGAACCTGTGCACCAACGTCCGCATGGCCGCTGAACTCAACACCAAGAGACGCTCCTTCATAGGTCAGAAACCCTCTGCAGGGCCTCTCTGCGGGGCAGATAAAGCTCGGCTATCTAAGTTTACTTTGCGAGAGTGTGTTTTTTTAATGCTGCTTCAAATGTTATGTGCATGAAAGAACGTGTGTGTGTGTGTGTGTGTGTGTGTGTGTGTGTGTGGGAGTCTGGGAGCGAGGGTGAGAGGATGTGTGATAGAGATGTGATTGTGTGTGAGAGTATAAAAATATCTGAGAGCAAGCGAGAGTGAATGTGTGAGTGTTTGTAGGAAATGTAAATACATGTGAATGATTGTGCATTAGAGTGTTTGAGCAAGGTGTTCACAGGTCTCCTCTACTCCCTGTGTGTCTGACCACAGGGCCACTCCTTAAAATTGTATTTTCTTTTAAATAATCCAGTTAAACCGGCTTCAAAACCTGTTTCAGACTACGAGTGAAATTTGACCACGTGTAGTAGAACGTGTTTGTAAAGAGTCTTCTAAATGAAAAACCCTGATTTTAACTGCACCTTAATACTTATGAATGAACATTTAAAATGATCATATCCATCTGAATATTAGAAGCATCACATTTTTTTGTGCTATTTACAATTTTCAATTAGTAGACAGTCTAAAAACAGTTGATAGATGCCTAATATTATACTTTATTGTATGTTTAGAAGGGGAAATTTAGATTTACAAGGGCACCTTTTTTACTATTCTGTTAATACTAATACTTAGTTTCAAATGATATAATAATGATTGAACAAATCTATTTGATCATAATGTTCCTGTAGGAAGCAATTGAGCGAGAGAGAAATACACCAAAGTGTTCCCAGTTCAAAGCCCACTGCCATGTGCGATAAAGTTTAGTGAAACTGTGATGTTTCTGTTCCAGAGGTCAAACCTGTACATGTTGACACTTAAGATCCTGTTTTTTTTTTTTTTTTTTTTTAAATGTACATTCTTTAGACCATAAGGAGCAGCCCTTTGTGGTTTTCTAAGTCATGTGTTTTAAGCCTGTATCACATGTTGTAAGCAGCGCTCCTTCAACGGGATTGGATGCTTCAGCTATGCTTCCTGTCCCTGTGGCAGTCTGTCTGTAGGCTCAGTGTCAGATGACAAAACAAACACGAAATGAATGAAACTCTGGGAATCCAGTACAGAACGCACTGAAGTCCCCATTCAAAAAGGAAAACCTGAAGCCGTAGGAAAGTCAGCAAACAGTTTGGTGTCAGGAAAAATGTCCATATGGACTTTACAGATTGCTGATTTACTACAATGCAGTTGAGCTTTTTTACTTTATATATGTGTTGTGTGCATTATGTGCAAACCATTCATATTTTTTGTGGGGAAAAAAAAAATATTTGTCAGAAACGTTCAGCTGTGAAAGCTCCAGGAATAGTTTGTCATTTTGAGAAAGAGGAAGTAACTGCTTTCTTTCCCTGAATTAGATGAGACCATCGACCAACCAGCACCTCCAAAGTTCACTTATTATCATGTTACATATTGTTTGTTTAATACAGACAAAACTGAAGTATAAAAACTACAAGTTGTACATTAACGGAGGGTTATGTGCAGGACTATTTCCTTACCAGGAACATTAACTTCTTGTAGTAAATGCAAGGTTGATGTAAGACGCAATCGAGACACTTGAGTATTGAGATATTACGTTTTGTGATACTGTACCGATTCTCAAGAGCTTAATGGAGAGTTTACATGCAAAGACTCAGATTGCATACAAAGTAGTGCTTTGTTGTTGGATGTTACAGGGATTGTTATGCAGATCAAACTGTTCTGATTGCAAAAAAATTACTCTGATTTTATGCAAATGGCAGTGTGTTTGTCCTAAAATTTGATTTAAGCTCGCAGTATATCGCCTTGCCTACGGTATAGAAATACATCACTATATAATAGATAATATATTCAACTGTAACCCCTGTATCATGAGAGGTATTGTATCGCTAGATTCTTTCCAATAATCAGCCCTAGTCTACCAGAGGAGGTTGAATAAGTGTTTTCCCAAAATGACTATTGCCCTATTAACTATAAATCAATATCAGGTTTTTCTTGATAACATTACATAGCCGTGACTTTATAAGCAGCAATCAAAGTTCAAGTTTAAAAGAAAAAAAAATAATTTTCCCTCATTTAACACTCAAAACTGAAGCAAATCCGGTGTGTGTGTGTGTGTGTGTGTGTGTGTGTGTGTGTGTGTGTGTGTGTGTGTGTGTGTGTGTGTGTGTGTGTGTGTGTGTGTGTGTGTGTGTGTGTGTGTGTGTGTGTGTGTGTGTGTGTGTGTGTGTGTGTGTGTGTGTGTGTGTGTGTGTGTAGCCTGGTCAACAAAATCAAACCGCTTTAGTTCTGAATGGTGACTTTGCTTTTTTCTAACTGAGCCCTGCCCACTTTAAACCATTAAGAATATTGCAGACAAAACAACAAGTACTGAAATCTCTCAACAGTGTCTTTGTGTAGGACCCCATCACTCGTCGTAAGAAGACTCTAAATAAATGTTTTCGGGGGCCTTTCAGGTGCAGAGAGGCCACATATACTGGTGAAACTGTGCCGGTGGGAACGCTGCTGCCCTTTTGTGGTATTCTGCGCCAAATGATGGATTAGTTCTATCACTGTAATAATCAGTGATATAACTAATCCGCTCATCAGACAACCAGTTTAGAGGTATCACAAATGACTCACGATGACCCGAAATGTCTGACCTACGAAGTTTGACACATGATAGCTCACCTCTGGTTTTCCTGAAAAAAATGAAGAAAACCAAGCTGTTTTCTTTTTCCTTTCCCTGTTTTTTCCCTTTTTTCTTTATTTTATTTTCTTGCCTGTAGCAACAGACAATAAGGACGAGGAGATCAGAATCCTTAAGAGGCTCTTTCTGGGTATGTACAGATCCTACTGTGTCTGCCATGAAACATCAGTTGTAGTTCATCCGCCTCTCCATCTCTGTGTGTCGTGCATGATGCCTACACTGACTGATGACTAACACCATTACCACATGTCTGGATGAAGCACGAGTCCATTTCACCCGCATGTAATCTTGCTGTTGCATCCGTGTTTTGATTCACTTTTCGTCCATTGAAGCCACCGCTGTGATGCCTTCAATGCATGTTTCACCTCACGCCCTCAGTAAGAACGAAGGATCAGCTTTCATTGAAAAAAAAACCCTGTGTGGAAGGGATTTTTGCATGTATTCTTTTGTGCTTGAATCTGTCATTTATATGAAATGACAGTTAAGAAAGAAATCAAAAGCTCATATATATTCTGACTCACATTAGCTCTCAGTGATTTAGAGTAGACTTACATGCTGAACCTTTATTTATCAGCCTTTTACTGACATCTTGTAGTTTTTCTAACTTTATGCTTCTGTTTTTTGCAGTTTGAAATGATTGTTTGATATTAGCTCAAAAACCAATTTTTTTTGTGTGTTTTTAATGGCCCTTAAACTGGTGCATGCTTATTTTATCGTGTCCTTAAATGTGTATGTAAAGCATCTTTTTAATGGCTGATTTATGCTAATTGGTGTCTTCTAACAGGCTTTTTACTGTTCTTTGAACTACACTTGGTGTCAGCACAATGCCCCCTTTTTTATAATGGATTAGTCAAGGATTCGGTTGGGTGGGGTGAAAAGCTGCTGGTGTCTGCTTGACACACACGTTGACATCAGTCATCGTATGTGGGTGTCTGTTTTTTACATCAATAGCTTGATCGTGTTTAAACATTTAGTCTAGATTTTATTTTTTACTTTAGACATCTTGCATCAACAAGCTTTCTGAGGAGATAATGGGGTTTAAACATAACATTTACTGGTCCCTAATTTAAAGACAACACTGGTGATATTCTACATTTTTCTAATTCACAATAAATCCACTGAAAAAAAGTAATTAATTGAGTAAACTAATAAGTATTTCCTTCTTATCCAAGCTTGATATATATTATTACTCTAAGCCATGGACTTCATAGTTGTTAAAGACACATAAATGACACTTTTGCACTGGGTGACATGTTCCTTCACTACCATGAACACAAACACTGCAGTTTGTTTTCAGTCCACCGTCCTGCTGCTGGAAATACTCACTAGAGCACAAAATACGTATTAATCCGCAGCTGAAAATAATCCCCAACAGATGTTCTTCTTTGTCCTGATTGAATAACGTTTGGCTGAAAACTGCAGTGCCCAGCTGATAAAAGGATTTTAAAAAAAATACAATTTGTGACCCATTTTTAAAGATTTAAATCTTCAGTAGAAACAAATGGTCTAAATGACTCAGCAGACATGTGAGGGAAGTAGGAAAGTACCTCGAGACAGACTAACGCATTGTTAGTTTTGGTCTTTTTAATGGATTTATTGACAGTAAAAATATATATATCACAGCAGACTTAACCTTTAACAGCAAGACATTTAGTTGCTCACTCACACAGGCTGCCCAGGTAAAAAACTAACTAAAGCAACTCAATTTTATTATTTTGATTTTCTATACTGGTGATTTTCCTGCTCTGTATTGTCCAAATGTCTGGCATTCTTAAGTAGCAGTTTGAATGAAATCTGATGATTCATGTCTTGCAATTTGTGTATAAAAATATAAAGTATATTGCTTTCTTCCATAGTAAGAACTCTTGAAAGATCAGTGTATATAGTGCATATTGTAGTAGTATATCTCAGAAGAAAGGGCTACAGTTCCTGGTATGGACACTAGATGGCAGTAGAATACACCATTTGTATGATGAGAAGACGCACGGAGCACAGTTGGCTCAGCAGGTTATCATTTATTACAAATTCTCCTCTTGGGACTGGTCTGATGGCACAAAAGATGGTTTGGTATTGAAGTGCTGTTGCGGACAATCTTGTTGGATGATTTGTTTAATTAATTTAAGAAAAGCAGGAGAAGAAAAGAAGATTTTGTTTCCTCAAACATTGTGGCTTTCTGTTGCTCAGTCTGTTCCCTTGTTTCTGGCATCAGAAGCAGCAGCAGCAGCGGGATATTTCCCTCCACTGCCCAGACGTTGTGCTGCTGGCTCCGCTTTGCACATATTGAATCTTTGCAGCGCCACTGTGAATGGCCATCGATCAGTGAACTCTGCCAAGCATCATTACAATTGACAGAACGCCGTGTTCTTTGATCTTTTGCGCTGCTCGTGGGAATATCGAGGCTAAGCATGTTGTAGTGTACTATTGATGGAAGTGTAAAAGCACCCACATGCAGAGGGGGGGAGTGTGGAATAAATGAGGAAGTGAAGAAGAGGATGTGGATTAATTAGACCCGCAGCATCACTTAGAGGCCTCCGGAGCGACCGTGGTCAGAGGCAGTGCTTTTAGACGGATATAGGATCAAGAGCTAACAGTATAACATATAGCAGACTGGTGTCAGTGTGCAGACATCAGGTGGAACAGCCTCACATTGTGGCTTTCTGCAGTGACTCACCAGAGTGTTCTTTAGTCAGCAGGGCACATTCACAACCTGTGTGTTTCTCTTATTGTTCGTTTGTTCCCTTTTATGTTCTCGAAGCCTTCATCGTAGCGGCACAGCATCATTATCACACCAGGTACTTCCATCAGACAGCTGGACATTTGAGGCACAGTGGAGTTCGAACTTCCTATTTGCCCAAATAAGGCTGTATTACTATTGATACGGCCGTCTGCGAACAATTTGAGTTTTACATCATAGTGTGTAATTTGATAGCTGATGGTTCAGTTAAATATCGGTTTAATAGAGAGTCTTTGTTGTACAGTACGTCTTATGCTGGAGGCTGTGATGTTTTAGTTTTTTCATGTGGGAGAAATCCTGGTGTAATAGCAGCTCAGAGTGATTTATATGCAAGACTGCCTGCTGGAATCCTTTAAGCAGATTAAAAGATCAGATCATTTGTCTGTGACGGGATCAGAAATGCTGGTGATCACTCAGGTGGAGGTAAAAGGGTTTGGAACGAGGGGAAAAAGTTGGATGAAATATCTGTAGAAGAAGCTCTGAAGGTGACAGTGGGAGACTTTTCACAGAGTCAAACTTAACTTTTAGTTATTTTGAAGACCAGGCAGAGGGAAACCCTGATTGAATTTGTTTAGCAGCATATGAATGAATTAGTGTCAGCAAGCAAACCATCAAACCGGGCTTTGCTCCATGATTCAAAATCCCGAATGCAAACTTTGGGGGCGTCTGTGGTTTCAGACTTCCGGGTAGATCTCCTGTTTGTGTTATGAGGCAGCAGCTCTTTCTGTGTCAACACCACATCCTCATTCACTTTAAGCTAGCTTTTGATTTATCAGCTGTCTGTGATGGGAAATCTTTGAATTTTTCACAGTCAGCACATCTAGGTAGCCTGGTTAGGGTCACGTTAGAAAATGTGTTTTTTATCGAAGGAAAAATAAAAGATCTACTTTTGCGTTCCCTGAAGAACTTTTGTGAAATCTTGAAAAACACTCACTTTACTTTACTGTGTTGAACAGTAAAGCAAGAAATGCAAAGTTTTGCCTTTTTTTTTTTCAAGAGAACTCATTTGAATACTTAAAATGTTATAAATAATAACACTAGTTGAGACACATCCATAGAAGTGGTGCATTCAATTGTACTCGATCACTAGGTCATATTGTATTGCTGGGCTATAAGCTATAACTTTAGCATGTAACTACTGTGATGTCACATTTTAATTACACAATTGTGCAATTGTGAACAAGTTAAGTCCCCAACCAGCAAAGCAGATATCAACAGGTTTATTTGAATAGAATCCACAAATTAAAAAACCAGTATACAACTTTTTGTAATCTTTCCCACCCAAAAGCATGATTCACTGTCTCTGCACTGGTTGTGGCGCCCTCAAACATGAATCTACAGTTATCTTGATTATGTCACAATGATCGAGTGGTCTCGACCACAGAGATGTTTGCCTAACAATGTTAACAGAGGAACATGCCAATACGAGAGATTTCCATTTCTCTCTATGGTTTAGCCATGGCTCATTGCTCATTCTTGTCCCATGGCGGTCTGTCAGCTTGGAATAAATCACTTTATCCTGTAGGTGCAGTTATCCCATCCCTAAGGACGGGTAAAAGCCCGACTTTTAGCCTCCGTCCTCGCATTCAGTCTAGGTGGCAGTGCAGAATAGTTGCTGTGCTTTGGCTTGGCAGAGAAAAAGCCCATTAGTCATTGTGCAAAAGCTCCCTGTCCAAATTTCAGAAAATGAAGCTCGTCAAAATCCGAGGGGTTCAATTTTCCGGACTGTTAAAGCTGTCTTTCATAATAATGTTCCTGCCTCTCCCACGGGGTGATTTTTGAGTGACAGCAAGCCATTATTTCAACTACCCCCATAGACTGTTCAGGGGTCTAACTGGAGGTGGCAGGAAACAGTTGGTAAACAAGCGATTGAAACCTCCAACGTCCGACCCGTGTCTTCCTACACACGTACCACAACTCTGTGGGACTTCAAAACCGAGCTGTGCACAAGACGTTTGGCCACCACAGGGAGTCTATTGTATGCAGCTCCGCTCTGTTCCCACACAGTTCTACCGCGGCTGCCGAACAGCGACAGGATTTAAGATGAGGAAGAGGAGGATGAGGAGGAGGAGGAGTAAGAGAATGGCCCAGGGCACACAAGTGGCACAGCGAGGTGTGTGGTGTATGGCAGAGTATGGCTGAGGTTAGTGGTCAGTGTAGAATGGTGTGACACACTGATTTACCGACAAGATAATTGTCTTTAAATCCCCTGCTGCAACAGAGTTGGAGGCAGATTTTCATGCATATTCACAGTGTGCACAGTCAGGATTAAGTGATGATGACAGAACAGCGCTGGCACGAAGGAGTGTATTCTCTAAAACATGAGCCGGTAGATGAGGACTGCACAAATAATTGAAAAGCATGTCATAATCACAATGTTAGTTTTTGGGGTTTTTTTGCTAGTAAGAAAGGTGTTCTGTTCTTTGCAGAATCCCTGGCCACCAAATTAAGTCGCAAGATGGAAAAAAAACACTTTTTAATTTCACCATAGAGGAAATTTCATGCATTATCTTTCCTCCTCCACTCCCAACGCCCTGACAGCAGTGACGGGGGAAAAAAGTTAAGAAAAAGAAAAGGAAGTCTTGTAGATAAAGCAGTGCAATTATGTCCCTAATCATTAGCATCATTGAGATTATATTAAGTCATTTGTTCATTTTAGAACAAGTCTCAGGAAGTTTTAAGTGAAAGAAAATTATACCGTATTTATCTCAGAACATATAATCTCAAAACTGTGACACACACTTTAAACAGGCCATCGTTATATGGAGTAATAAGACCTCCTACATCAAAGTACAGCTATACCTATGGATATTGCTAACTTTAGCTGCATTTTTATGCCTCCATGTTACATGTTGCATTATGTTTTCAGGTTGTCTGTCTGCCTCAAGGATGAACTGATTCAAATTTGGTGGTCAAAGGTCACTGTGACCTCACAAATGTTTTTGGGCCATAACTCAAGAATGAATATGCTAATTATGACAATTTCCCACAAATGTCTTAATGGATAAAATGATGAAGTGGTAACAATTTTGGACGGACATGGACGTAAAGTGTAATTTGACGCTTTTGCGGAAGCATTCAACCACAAGGCTGTAATTCTAGTTCAGCCACTTGAGGGCAGAAGACACAAGCTAACAGAAACACAGCGGGGTTGTTTTTGCTAACGTGTTAGCAAGCTTACCTTCTTTACACACCCAGCAAACACAGACTACAGCTAGCATTCATTAAATGTTGTTTTTTGACCCGTCAAATATCAGTCTCACTCTTCTTTTAGCTCTTTATCGGGGCCTTTTTATGTGCTTTTACACTGTGGTAATATGTTGAAGCTAATTTAATACATGCGTAACACTGTTTTGGGTGTAGCATCCACTCCTAAAGTCTGATTAGGTGGAACGTAATGTTAGCTAGCTGACTAGCCAGCAGCAAAGCAAAACACTACATTTTTCCTCCCGTCATAATATCCAAACCCAGCTCATATCATCACTCGGAGCCATACATTAAATGTCTCACACGTTCAAGCTGTGCATGCCTTTAGCAGCCTGGTTGGTGTTGAACGCTGCTCCATTGCCCCTGATTGCTTCCCTCTGTGTTTGGCTGTTATCATGCAGCACCAGCCTGGTGCTAGTTGGCCCAGATTCACAGTCCTCCACTGCCAGCGGGGCTCCACAGCCATGCAGGGCATCTGCAGCTACAACACCTACATAATAACGAGCTTTACAGTACACATAACAGCGGATTATCCTCAGAAACAAAGATACATGCGCTGTTATAGCTTTTAAGATCTGTTTGCGTGTTCACGTTCAGGGCTGCCTTGTGTTGCCTCTTGGTGTGAGGAGTGTGCCGTTCGCAATGATCTAAATTGCTCTTTGAGGTTTATTCGGTTACATTTACAGGATATGTTGAACGTGCCTTTCAGAAGGGAACAATTGGATTGGCTCGATATTGCAAAGCCGCGCGTGTCCATGTAGAAATACCATCTAAATGTCAGAATCGGTCACTTAATTCTTTAATGAAACAATATTTCATTAAATCAGAAACTGAAATGTCATACGGGCTGGTATCCCTTCACTTCTGATTTGATCAAGTCTTGATAAATAGCAGGTTTGTTCCTTTAGTGGGGAAGTTATTCCAGACAATGCTTTGATATTTAATTTATTTATTATCCTAGCTTTATCTACTGTACAGGCTCTTCTCTGGAGGCCTATACAGTAGGGCCTCCTTACAGTGCTTAGATGTGCCTCTTAGATAAAGCGAGCCTCATTTAAACGTGATTAAACAAATCGGCTCTATTGCACTTGAGGATTGTGGAAATCTCATTTACGTTACAGCAGTGAAGAAACATCTTTCCCTCTCAGCCATGATTAGATTTTCATGATAAACTCTATCGATGTCTTCTGCTCACACACTAAACCAGCAGCGACTTGTTCACATCATTTTTACCATAAAGATATGTTGAATGGGTTTTAGCAGAGAAGAAATTCAAGGTAGAGATGTCTGATGTCACTTATTTTTATCCGTTCTCTCATCAGCTTTAGTTATGGTACCCTGGGTGATCAACGCTTTGTGGCCGCGGGAAATGATCATGATTTGATTAGTATTGGCTGTGTCGCTTATTACAGGAAGTTGGTGTTGTTGTGCTCAGCATCTTTATCTAATCATTCCCTTGGAGAAAGAATGCATGTGAGAGGTGTTGGGGCAGAAAACAGAGTTTCAATCATTCATCAGTGTCCAGATTCCCACTCAGCCCATTACTATACTATACTATACTATACTATACTATACTATACTATACTATACTATACTATACTATAACTACCCTTCTCACACAGCTTCCTGCCTCAAGACCCCTGAAGTTAAAAGGCTTCTGTACTGCAAGAAGCTGAATGAAGTCCAAATCGTGTGCAGTTCAGACGGCCTATTTGTGGCGGTGACATATAGTTTTTTGTTTTTTTTCTGAATACGAGAAGGGGATTGTGGGAGGTGTGTGAAAGTTCGCAGCTCTAGTGTGAAGTTGGTTAAAGAAATTCACAATAATAGAGTTTTTGCTTCCTTTAGTTCACTAGATGGGGCAAAAAAAAAAGAACAGAAGGATTTGTAGATAATTAGTTCCTCCAGTGCTGGAGAAGTAAGGAGAAAAGAAAAACGGGATTAGATGTATTAAAGGGTATAAAAGTGAGTCACAGTTTACTAACCAATCTGAAATTTAAACCACAGTTTGTGTGTCATGAATGTAGACGGTTTCATACACTAATACATTTAATATATTTATTCAAGCAGCCTTGCACTCTGCATATTTGCACTTTTATCAACACCTCATTGTCGTTGTTTTTATGTTCATATATATATACTTTTGCATTTTTATATTTCTGTGTACAAAATAGTTAATGTTTATCCTTTTGCTTCTTGGACCTCCTTGATTTTTTTGTTTATTTGTCTGTTTCTGTGTATTAGTGAGCGCAAGAAACCGGATGTATGCATACGCATACATGGCCAATAAAGCTGATTCTGATTCTGATTCTAACTAACAAAGGCCTCTTTAGTTGCCTTATAATGTCTTAGTCAGTGTTAGCTCCATCCTTTTGTGTCCTTTCTGGTGTCAAAAAAACAAGATGGTGACGACAAAATGGCAAACTCAAATCAAACCACAAACCAGTGGGTGACGATGTCATTGCCGTCTTGTTTGTTTTTTGGGACAAATAGTTTATAGTTCTGGATATAATGAATATTGCATCATCTCGGGGCCACTAGCTACACTTTTGCCTTTAAGTTTGCTTTCCCCCAAAAAGTCCCATTGGAATGAAACTTATCAACAGTGATGTGGCTAAAAAAGTCATTTCTTTCATCTCAACGGGGAACAACATTCCTGTTTCATGTCTCTTCTTTTATAACAGCTTTGCTTTGCTGTTATTATTTTTACAGAAACAGCTCACATCAATTACTGTCTCTGTTATTCTGCCAGTATTGGCCAGCTGGTTGAGAACTGCACTCCCTTGAGTTGCTAGTTGCTAAAAAAATATTCATTTCTGCCGACTAATTTGTGATTTCCCTGTTGTGCACCTTTTTAGACTTCGACTGGAGCTACTTCTGGTTGTGGAGTCGCTTCTTGGACTACATGCAGTGCGTGCTGGCCTTCACGCTGATGAGCGCCTACATCACCTACCTCTTCCTGGAGTCCACGCTGTTCGTGGAGACCCTGGGCTTCCTGGCAGTCTTCACTGAGGCAATGCTGGGAACACCGCAGCTCTACTGCAATTATCAGAACAAGTCCACTGAGGGCATGAGGTACGGATACATTAACTGGGCAGGGAAGTTAATATTATAATGCTCACATCTATGAATTAAGAAAAAGCATAAACCAGAAGCACATAAATCATGAATCAAGGGAATCAAGGGAAAATGTCATTTTACATTGAATTATGATTAGGTGTTGTTCTTCACCAGGCATTTAGGACAACCCTTTTGCAAAGATCCCGCCAAGTTTCTCTCACGATTGTCAACTCTCATCTCAGAGAGCTCAAAATTCACACAGTGTAATCACACTTTGAATGCTTAAAAGTCAGCGTCACTGCTTTTCCTTCAACTATTTGGTCTGTGAGTATAATTTAACAGTCAAGATTAAAATCAAAACATTTTGCATCCTCGATTGAATGAAAATGTCTCTTTATCCTGAAGAGTACTGTTTTATTTATAAGTGCCACCTCCATCAGAGGCATCTCTGAGGGTGTGTTGTACTGGAGCACGCACTTGTGAGGGATCGCTCCAGATTATATTGTCTCACATATGATTATTAACACCGACACGTGCTTATTAAGTATTTCTGGCACATGTCTAGCAAGCAGTAAGGACAGGGGCTCCTGACAGCTATTTATTATGATGACGTGACAATTAAACCTCTGAAAATCAATATGATAATGATGTATTCTGTCTTGCTCTTCTCATTTTAGCTCAATAATGTTGATTTGCATCAAATCTCAGGCTGTATTTAGAGGCGTCGTCGTAAAAAAACAGATTTTTGAAAGCATATGCAGTTTCAAAATCTATCCAGTGCTGTAGCCAAGCCCTGCAAAACTGATTTTCAAAAATAAAATAGTATAGACAACTTTTAAGTGTAGAGTACTTTTGAACAGTCAATGAAAAAGCAATGAGACATGACTGGATTAACAAAGAACCCAACAGCGCCACAGAATCAGATACAGGGGTAAAAGAAATAGGACAAAGACAAATGTTGAAGTTGTAAAAAAAAGGATTTGAAAAGATGAAACCGATATTTAAAGACTTGTGAGTTTAAGATGGTACACACACAGTCCTGATAAAAAAGATGTCTGGCTGTGAATGTCCTGCCCCCCCCCTCTCTCTCTCTCTCTCTCTCTCTGCTGGTTGGCTTTCTGTAGCAGACAGATAACGGAGCTCCAGCAGAGCTGCCTGTCCACTTAACCGGCGATGACAGCTCCCACGCTGGGCTTTCCATACCCTCTCTGTCCTTATGCCTTATTTATTTTAGATTTCTTTGTTCTTCCTACCACGCCGACACAGTCTACAGAATAGGCTTACAGGAGGAATTCATCCTCGGTTACTCTTATAAGTCTGATGGATTTCATGATTTATTTTGTGATTAGTAAATCTGGCTTTTTGTGTGAGACGTCATCACAGGGACGTCAGGGTGCACATAAGGATGTCCACAAATATACCCTATACTCAAATGCAAAAATGTTTGTGGTTGCAATGCATTCTGGTCTATTTCAGCAACTGTTGAAGCAGAATTTGGAGTGTATGCCACTTCTATGATCGATTTCTTCCCGTCTGATTTTGAAGCTTTTAGAAAAAGGGCTGACAACAAGACCTCATAATTGCTATTGATGTTTTAGAAAGAGCCTAACAATTTTCTGCTGTCAAGTCCAAGCAAAGGAAGTATGCTGTCGTCTATATTTGACCAGTAACCAATGGGGATAAACTGAACAACAAAACCCTATTCAATTCAATTCAGTTTATTTTGTATAGCCCAGAATCACAAATTACAAATTTGCCTCAGAGGGCTTTACAATCTGTGCACATGCGACATCCTCTGTCCTTCCCTCACATCGGCACAGGAAAAACTCCCAAAAAAACCCCTTTAACAGGGAAAAAAGGAAGAAACCTCTGGGAACGACAGAGGAGGGATCCTTCTCCCAGGATGGACAGAATGCAATAGATGTCATGTGTACAGAATGAACAGCATAACAGAGATACAACACATTCAATGTATATGACATAAATGATTCATATAATAAGACTACTTATAATAACAGCAGCAATTATTACAGTAGAATTATAGCCATATAACAGATATAGAAATACAAGACACATTGCCCCATAGGGATTTTTAGTTATTCACAGTATTTTTGTGTTTAATAACTCCTAAACACTTTTAGTTGCTTTGGATCAGCTTCACAACAAAGTTTGAATGGGAGGAATTATTGGTGCATTTTAAAACTACAGCTAACACTCCTTTAGCAACCACTTTGTCAGAAATACAACAGAAGAGCAACTGTATCAGTGCTGCCCAACAAACTCACATTGTTTCAAGAAAGCGGTCAGTCAATAATAATTTCAATGGCAAGATTGTTTTTTTACACAAAGCAGAACATAGTAAAGTTGGTCCTACTTGTTCTATTACTCTCTTGCAAAAATAAAAAAATTACCCTCTGTAACAAAATCCCCAAAAATGTGGTAGGGCTTTACCGAATAAGTGAAAGCTTCAAAGCTTCATTCATAACATTGACATTTGAATCCTAGTTGAATCTAGTATTGTATTAACATACCCTGTCCCGTGCATCACTACTGCGTAGAATAGGTAAAAAAACTTGTGTGATCCAAACATTTTCTATAACTCCAGAGTGTTGTTAAGTCCAAAAATATTGATGTAATAATTTTCCATATTTTATACTATGTTTTATTTAATAAAATATTTTGCTTCAATCCGAATTTGTTAGCGTTTAGCCTTTAATAAACAACAACACAGAAGCCCAAAACTGTTTGCTGTCCGGCTTAGCGCACGCACCTGTACACCACGTTGATCTAGCAGCAAATATAATGGCACCATAAATAACATCTAGATAACCACAAGGAAAAAAAATGTCCTTCTTTTTTTAAGGATGACGACATCATCAAATATAATGACAGACATTCGAAGCTTCATTTGAAAACCTCAATAGAAAATGCTAAAGTCAAATAATCACATTAAATTAAAAAAAGGAAGACTTTTGGTATAGCCCTTAAATGTGGATTTAGAGAATCTCTTAATATAAAGCAACATATACAATATTGTGATGCTCTTATAAAGGTGCTGTAGTATGTATTACCTAATTTGATATTTAAATGATATGCACTATATAAGAATTTAAGGCCAAAAATAGGGAATATATTATTTTGTAAAAGTGTGAAAAGAAGCCAAATCAATTATAAAATATTGCAATACCCGGGCAGTATGAAACATGGGAGTGTCAAGCCATTTCTTCTTGTCTGTTCTTTTGTCTTAACCTGCAGTATACTCTGCCAGCCTTCAGCCGCTGCAGTAAAAGATGACATAGGAGGCCGAGGACATTGTCATTGTCACCAGTTCTGTTTATTGTTTGTGTCCTGTCGTCCCTCTGTTCACAACCTGTTGAGTCTGGCAGGCTGTTGCTAGGTTACTTTACCTCCACACTCTATTCTGTGTGTGTGTGTGTGTGTGTGTGTGTGTGTGTGTGTGTGTGTGTGTGTGTGTGTGCGGGAAGAGGAAGCAAAAACCTTTTAAAGTGTGGATGTTTTGCTATCAAAGTGCAATTTTTAAAGCAACATTCTTAGGTGTGGGGTAAATATCAGGCTTGTGTTCATGGTGAGGACTTGTTTACAGTAAACATGCAGAAGTGAAGGTTAGGGATTTAATGAATGTATGTTTGTGAGAAAGAATCAGCGCACATGCATTTTGCAAAGACAAAAACAAACAGACAGGAGAAGTAAAGCAGAGTGCAATTTACCGTTAGTGATTGGAACATAAAAAAACCAACAAGTCTGTGTTCAAATACACATAACGTACTGCATCCTACACACTCAGTCTGTTCTGCATGTGCTGCCTACTAAATTAACTATTAGTTATGTCATTAGCAGCAGGCTGTTCTCACTGAAGTAAACTCAAGAAACACGTCTTCTCTGCGTCACGACTGTATATATCATTTACGGTTACATTACATTACATTACAGTCATTTAGCAGACGCTTTTATCCAAAGCGACTTACAGTCAGTAGTATATTACATATCATTCACACACTGATGACAGGCTACCATGCAAGGTGCCACCATCAGACTCTAACTAACATTCATGCAACATCCAGTCCACACCGATGGCAAAGCCTTCAGGAGCAACTTGGGGTTAAGTGTCTTGCCCAAGGACACATCGACTGCTGAAGCCGGGTTCGAACCACCGATCCTCTGAATGGAGAACTACCTTGCTCTCCACTACGCCACAGCCGCCCCTGTTGAAAGAAAATTGTCTAAAACAAATTTCAACATGACGTCTTCCACTCAATTTAATATTTTCCAGTTTTATTTTAAGAGGAATTAGAATGAGTAAATATTTTTGTGTTAAGTAAGTTTTTCTACAGAACCTTATAAATGTGACCTCCCACGCTTTTTCCTCTTTACTGTACCTTAATATCACTCGCCATCATTATTTTATCCAACCAGTTTATATTATTATTGCCGTCTTCCTTAGTCTGAAGAGCCGCAATGCATTCTGGGGAGGTTAAGTATGTCCGTCTCATACTCAGAAAGTCCTTCAAATCTAAATCAAATCATTTCTCACGTACACAAAATCCACATACTGCAGTTGGAACGCACTTAACGTAACACTTATTGTGAATGGGAGGTAAATATGCTATTTCGAAACACAGCGTCAGATCCAATGCAGCATGTATTTGTGGAAAAACCTCCTCCCATTTAATGGCCCAGGCAGTTTGCCCCCGCTCCGACTGGAGACACATTTGTAACAAATGTCAAACTACTTCCAGTGCTTGTAGGAGGAATCCTCCCCTCCTCAAACACCCTCCAAAGTAGGCATGGGATTCAGCCAGAGCAGGGTAAAAGTTGTCAGTAGAATGAGTCATATAGTATGTCCTCAGTATGTCCACGTTGTTCCATGACAGGAAGTAGCAAAGCAGTTTTTTAATAATGGAATATGGATGGAGTTCGGGGGGCAGGTTGATGAGTCCTGTGTTGGAGGCGTTAGTCCCTAGAGGACATCGATGAAGTTACTTTTATATTTGTCTGATGCTTATTGACCCCCAGGTTCTCTGTTGACCTCACTGATGCTGTTTGACACCGCTAACTGCTCTGTTACCATAATGGGCCCCTGGAGGTTTGCATTTATGGGATGGCAGCGCTATTATCCATCCTGTCGAGCTCTCTATTCTACTATACGCTTTTTTTTAATGACCCCCTGTGTCATTTTACAGCTCTAGTTCTCAGTAATTTTTCAATCAACGAGAGCAAAACAAGCTACTTATTGCTAGCACCACCTCACCAGACGATGATATGGCGATTTAGAAGACATGTAAATAAAGAAACGGCGTGCTATCTGTATTGCAGTGTAGAGCTAGTCATAGTATTATAAGAATGAAAAGGAATAAAGTAAGTTCACACTGTTATATCATTATATCACAACCCCTATTTGGATGCTCAGCTTTCTATAGCTTTGGACAAGAAACAGAAGTTAGATATATTTTTTATTGATTTGTATTTTGAATTGTCAATGTTTTTTTTTTTTTTGACCAGTTAGGAAGTTACTAACTGAATGCTATCTCGGGTAACACAGAATGAGGTTGCTGTAGTGTCAACTTCTCCAAACAGGAGATAACAGGATAAGAACAGGAGAGAGTCACTGATTTAGCACCATCCAGGACTGGCTCCAACACTGAGGGAAATACTGCTCTTTAAACTCCTGAGGTAGCGCGGTTCCTTAAATACAGCCCCATGCACACCGCTTTGGCATGTTGAGAAATCCAAAGATTGACAGGAGAGTTGTCTGTGGGTGAGAGGTTTAGAGGATGTTCAGATGTAGCACTTTATGCACTGTTCAACTATAGCATATTGTGGTTAAATGTAATATTATACCTTTGTGTAAGTGCTGGGGCAAATGATAGCATTGTCAATACGATAGGTGGCGTCTTTCTCACTGATAATATTCAAAGAAGATGCTGTGAATTTATTTCTCCTGTCTCATTTTGGCTCCAAATAACCTCCAATTTTTGATATTTTCCGTTTCATTGTCCATTCACTCCTTCCACCACTGGTCCAAAATTTCACCCATATTTGAAACGAAAAAAACCGCGACCTCATCCTTCCTTGTGCCATAAAAAAGCGAGCAAGCTTTTAGGTTTTGTACATCTTCCGCAGGGCCCTGCCCTTTTGCAGACGCTGGGTATCACACTGCACTCTGATGCAGTTATCAAGTCCTGACAGCCCACTTACAGCTCATCCGAACCCTTGAGAAATTGAGAAAGAGGCACAGTGGAACCTTAAAAAGGACAAGGATCATGAGCCAATGAAATGCTGGCTGTGATATCACCAATTTTGGATTTCTAGTTCTGTTTGATCTTTTATTCAGTGTAAACCGACATACTTTAGGAATTGGCTTTTGAACTAGTTGGAAATTGGAACCAAGTGAAACTTTCTCAATCAGTACAACTGTAAATACTTGAAGACAGATATTTAATGGGGGACATTAGGCCATATGAAAGGTGTTTTGTGTGCGCAGTGTGTGGGGGATGACAGGGTTTTGTGTTAGTAGGTGTCTGACTGCAGTTATTATTAGTTTGTCTCCAGATTGGAGAGCCAGAGGTTCGTGCTGATACTGACCAGCCTGCCATAAAACAAAACCAAAAAAAAATACAACACTCACAGACAAACATAAAACATGGAGATGGGACATCTTAGACAGCCAACTGCAGCCTTAAAAGGCTTGTGGTGTTGAGCTGCATCCCAGTATGCTTGATAAGAGTGCCAGAGCCCTTATTTAGCCTGCAGGCTGCTGTCTACTCACACACACACACACACACACACAGCCACACACAGCCACGTGCTAGGATAGATCTGTATTGACTACCGAAGCTGCTGGGCCATCACCCCTGTGGCCGGTCGCATGGCGCTGCCGTGTGCAGCATGGCCGTAGAACAGAGCAGCTTTGGTTCCCTGCAGCGGATCTCTGCAGCTGGAGAACCTTTGGATCATCCGTCCAAGCCTTCCTCCCTCCGTCTGCTCACATCACTCAGAGGGCTGTTGAGGTTTGGCGATGGAAGGGAAGTCTTTGTGAGGGAAGCGTCTCTGCGTTTTGTACGCAATGCGTTTGTCTCACAGAACTAATTGCACATAATTCATCAAAGGAGAAAGACCAAAAAGCCGTTATCATTAACGTGGCTTCTACTCTCATAAAACATGGTTATAGGAAACTCAATGCATGAGCTACTGAACTGCTTCGTCCACAAAATGATCATGCTCTTACAGCGCAGACGTTGTATTCTCTATAAGACAAATGAAGGATGAGTTAGAGCAAAATGCACAGAGAGCAACAAACCTCAGATCTCAGCAAATATTTGCACAGTGATATATAGTTTTCATTCAATATCTCCAGTGCTGTGTGAAATGATACTTCATCAGGGTAACCCTTCACCATCCAGTTTTCCCACTTCCTCCTTCATGGATAGGTTTACATGTCTCAAGAGTCGTGAAACAAATCTCATATGTATATTGTAAGAGTGTTGTTCACTTTCATTTTTTGTAAACTTAAGTGTTTTCCATCCGTTTGTATTTGAATTTTATTTTGCACATAAAAGATGATAGTGGAAAAGCTGAAAATATGAAAAAAGTGTAAATATTACAATAACGTTTTTACACTTGGCTGAGATGGAAATTGTGCTTTATTGATAAAAGCAAAACAAAAAGCAATAGAATGAAACTTAGACAATAAATCAGGATGTACATAAAGAATATGTCTTTAACGTCCACTGAAGGTTCTGCCTGACCGAAGAGACGAAAAAGACCATCAGGTGTTTGAGAAATGAATACATGAAACAAACATAAATGCCATATTTCTACATTGTTTTGTTCGTTGGAGGTTTGACACCATCTTATTATGCCCTCTTCCTCTGCAATGGTGTAATACCACCTAACTGGAGACTTAGTGCCACCAGCTGTTAATCTTGATGAGACAACCTTTTCGCACAACAGTAGCGGAATGGCATTTTCTTTTGCCAATTTTGTGGGAATTTGTTAAAACCTTGTGCTACATTTGTATGAAACCGTGTCTTTAGAGATATCATCTCACTGAGATAAATCCACAGTCTGCTTTCTAAAGTTCAGGGGAAGTAAACAGATGTAAGCAATCTGTGTTAGACAAATGTAGAGGCAGCATTTCTGTTTTTTTAGAACAAAATTCATTTTTTTGCCTTACTATGGCACTGCCAAAGCTCTGTCTGTTGAATAACACATAGCAAATTTTATATTGAAAAACAGTTAAGGCTTTAAATTTGGGATGTGCCGCTTTGTATTTCTTATTACTTAACACTTTTTCTCCCAAATAACTTCCCTCTGAACTCCATAGTAATTCTCAGAGTATTTTAGTTTGTGCATTATGATTCAGTGTGGGCTCTCCTCTACCTCCATCATGTGCTCACTGCTGTGGCACAAACCAGTAGAATAACAGCTGAATCCTACGAGATACACTGAAATGCATTAAAGCTGCAGAGGGATGATAAGAAATGTAATAGGGTAGACCTCAGACTTCACAAAGTCTATTTAGTTAGATGACTCCATATGAAAAAATATCTTTATTAAATGATATACTTAGCTGTTGCGGTCTGTATACAACCTACTTAGAGTAAAGTATTGGATAGTAAATCACACAAAAAACACATTTCTACTGTATACACTTATGAACGAATGAAAGAATGAAAAAAAGTATCGATGACATGAGATAGAAATTTAACTTCTGGTGTATTTGCGGTAATTTACAATGAAAAAATAAAGTAAAATGAAGAAAAAATAATATGTAAATAAAGACAAAGAAGAAATAATTACGTAAAAATAAAAATTAGTATGTGATAAAAATAAAAATAAATAAAAGTCCAACATTGATTTCATAGTGGTTAACTGTAGAACCTGTATTATTAGGGTTCCTACAAAATGTGATGCTACAGTTTTTACATAGTTCATTGCTTTTGACTGTCCAGTGCTAGAGGAGCAACTAAGAAACTAGTAGTTCTTAAAACTTAAGCCTTTTCAACCCAAACCTTTGCAGTACTTGTACTGTAGAAATGGTGTCGCCCACTACAGCTCTGCATCTCCCTTGTCAATATTACTCCGTCAATCTTTCTATTTTTTTTTTTTACCTGAAACAGCTCCAAAATGTCTTTGCCAATGCATTCATCTTGTCTTAAAATAGCCTAAACATAAACATTGTGTGCTTTAATCTTCAATGTATCTCTGCAATACAAACCCAGCCAACACTGCTTTTCAGTGCATCTTTTCCATCGCTGAAGAAATTGTCTGGTCCACTGCAGCTCTACTTCTCCTCGAGCTTCCTCTCCTCTTCCCTTCATATATGTCTTGGTGAAGGTGATAAATAAGTGGTCAGACATGTTTGTCCCCGTGTTACCTATTGTTAGGGAACTAGCGGAGGCATTGATCAAACCTCTGTCATCATTACCTGCAGATATACATCCATAAAAACGCTGACACTAGGGGGTGGAGAGGGAGAAAGCAATGGGGGACAGAGGCTTTCTTTCCACAGAGCTAACAAGATCCTTACTGAGAAGGAAGAGTGAGAGGACAGTAGGCAGGGGGCAGGCGAATGCAAACAGGTATAGAGAGGCGAAGGAGCTGGTGGGAAGATGAATGGACGAGGAGAGAGAGAGAAAAGTGCTGCTGAGAGTGGGCTCATAAGAAAAAAAGAAAAAGTATGTGAAAATGGAAGCGAGAAGGGACATTCAGAGATGCTGCAAGGAAAAGAGACGGTAAAAAGGTAAGAAAGGAATATGAGGAAAACAGCAATATTTGCACAAATTGGCCTTACAAATGAAAAAGGCTGAGGTGAAGCTGGAGGCATGAATAATGGAAGAGGAGATTTGGCTGCAAGGCTTCACCCCGACGAAAGACAGACAGACAGACAGACACAGACAGTTGGGGTTACACTGAGCTCTGCTAGGGTGGTGAGACACTAGATTACCTCTCATCCATCTTTTTACATCTGTTAAGAGGCTTACAGAAAGCCAGGAAATCTGCAAATGCAAAGACTCATCCTGTTGTCTTTTATTGTCCTATCACCATGTTTCACCTGCTGCAGGAATCAAAGCTTTGTTCTGTCACTTGTTTATTTCAGTACGTTACAGCAGAGGATCCACAAGGGGTCGCGACGGCACATGTGACTCAATTAAATTATGAATTTACAGAGGATACTTGACCTCCGCCATAGATTAATGGTTATGACCCCATTATGAGATTACAGCGGTGATTGATCTTTGTTACAGCAGTGGATTGTTAAATTAAATACAAATCACGATGTAAAAGTGTCATGAACATCAGCCGCCGGTCAATTTTTGAAGACACAGTTGTTGAGAAGAAAAAAGGGGCGTAAGACAGACCAGATGGGTCTTTCCATCACATTTCCATTCATCTGTAAATGAATTAGCTTTTAAGGGTTCGTTCACTCAAATGACTAAAACAAACAATAACACCAATATGTGATATTGAACATATCAATTCTAAAGCATGAGCATTAGGGGCTGTGTCCACCATAGCATTTTTTCCTTGAGGCCGGCATATTTCTTTAGTTATTTGCAATGGGAGTGCAACATATTAACGCTAAGCTACAATCGCCAGCAGTGTGACGAGAGGCCATCTATTCTGTGCTGCACTTTAAGCGTTTTTTCCCGTTCGCTGAGAGTTAAAACATCTTCAGCTTTTGGGTAAAACACAGCGCTGTGTTGGGGTTAAGGTTAGGTTTTCCACAAAATTGTAAGCAAACTATTGTCTAAAATATAACTCTGTGTGTCGCAGTATTCTGATGTCCCCAAACCATGTAAAACAGCCCCAGACCAAAAGTATGACGACAAGGTTTTCTGCATACTTTTGCCCATAAAGTTATTCTAGGATTTCTATCTACACCCTTGTACATTAGAGATTAATTGAATTTAATTTAAGTAGCACCAAGCGTTTAAACCTCACTTATAAACATCTCGACAACATGTCTCTCCAGCACAGTTATCACAGGTATTATTTTGTAGAAGTCAGTTTCAGATTAATGGATTTTAAATCCCAGAGTAATGTTAACCCAAAGAGGTGTCGCTGATTATTTACTACCTCTGCAAACCATAATGCATTGGATTATCTTGCATGGCTAGATACCACTTGGGATGAACACACTCTATAAATTTAAGTAGCACTTGGCAAAAAGAAAAACTCTCCCACAAAGCTTATTCAAATAGTGCTGACCAACCAACCTGACACGCTTGAGGGAAAGGATTTTTTAAATGTCTCAGCTTTTGTTGGTATTGTTGTAGGCAGATTGCTTAGAAAACACATCTGAAGAGTCCTGTATGTGTGCACTGGGGTGCATTGTAGACACAGTGCTTGCTCAGTTATTTTTCTTTGCCAGCATTGCCTACACGTATCCCTGCCTCAAGCATAAAAAAGAGTTTATAAAAAAAAATAAAACCCAGAGCTCTGCAGAAATTGAGAGGTGTGTTGATGCTGTTATAAACTGGAGTGGAAAACACCCTTAAACAGCCCCTATTATGCTATTTTCCGGGTGGATATTTGTATCTTAAGTTACAGTTACAACATGTTTACATGCGTTAATGCTCATAATCCTCCTTGTTTTTCTCATCCTGGCTGTCCTGCAGCACCTCTTCTCACCCTCTCTCTGAAACGCTCCGTTGTAGCTCTTGCTCCTCCCTCCAGAAAACAAAGTCTGCTCTGATTGGTCAGCTAGCCCGCTCTGTTGTGATTGGTCAACGTTTCACATTTCATAAAACTCTTCCTCTGGAGCTTAAGCTTCGTCTCTCTCTTTTGTTATTTGAGGGCCAAACTAGCCGGAAGGAGTTTTACGTCACTTCCGTAACATTGTGACCTCATAAAGTTACAGAAGTTAAGGAGAGAATTCAATGGAGCCGTTTCAGGAGCTTCTGAGGGGGAGGGTAACTCCATTTAGGGGTGGACTTCAGGTTTTACACTCTACGGACCTTTTACATGTACAAAAATATATATAACACACTGAAGGAGAGGGAAAAAGTGGAAAAACATAATAGGGCCACTTTAACCATTTAAGGTTGGACCCTCAACCCCTCAGTTGTATATTGTGTCTTTGTCTATTTTTGGAGAGCATGACATGTATGAAAAGTTGTGTGTTTGGACCCTGAGGGAAGGCTTGGTTGTTCTTTCTTTTGTTTCTTCCTCCCTCGTTAGACTTCCTTTTCAACCTCATTAGTTGAGTTCACATTGTTTCTCTGTGCCAGCGAGAGGGACAGAGCTCATGCTTCAAGGAACTCTCTGCCTCCTCAAATCACATGGGCATTTTCTTCTCATTGAACTCATTCCATGGATTCTCTCATGAGCACGCTTTGAACAGTCAGCTCGTTGTGTACCGGAAACGCTCTTATGAGATTTATTTAGAAATGTGCCACAGGATGTCGAGTTGATGAGAAGCTCGCTCGCGCCCTGAGAAGATTCATTATTTCAAATTTCCATGGATGTTGTTGTGGCAAATTAGCTTTTCTCTTCTTGGCTGAACTGCCAGTGCTGTCCCCTCTTCCTGTTCTCATTAACATGTGTTCTAACCAAATTGAATTTTGACAGCAGAAATGTTGTCTTTCATGTTTATTTAAGATGCATTAAAGAGAAGATTTGCATGCCAAGCGGAAATGTTTGTAACAACATGAATAATTTCTGTAAAATATATAGATTAAGCAATCATTTGTGAAATAATTACAGTTATTAGGAAATAAACTCTGCAAAGATTATATTTCATATTTCATATGTCACAAAAAATGCCATAATAAGATAAAAACAATTTGAAACATGTATGACATGTTTGAAAAGGGGGCTTTTGACATAAAAAATGAAAAAAAGAAACATAAAAAAAGAACTCAAACTGTTATTGTCGACATAATGATGACATAAAATTTTATGATAATGAGTTGAGTGCTATTTTAACATTAATCATCCCTACTTCTCTTTCCTCCCAGTATTAAGATGGTGCTGATGTGGACCAGCGGCGACACCTTTAAAACAGGCTACTTCCTGCTCACCCAGGCTCCTGTGCAGTTCTGGATATGTGGACTGCTGCAGGTCTTAGTGGACTTCACCATCCTGTTCCAGGTGTACTACTACAGCCGCTACCCACAGAAACCAGTGTCCCACACTGTGTCCCACACCACCAGTGCCAAAGCCCTCTGAAAGTCGCTGCAGGCTCTCAGAGGACGTCAACACTCGAAAACACCAGTGAGGAAGCACTTTTAGAGGCGCTGTGGACATGTATAAACATACATGAGTACCAAACCGCCTTGAGATGACGCAGGCTACTCACCATCACCCTCTAGTATACATCAAGACACATACACACCCATAAATAAGGCATGAACATTTACACTCGAGGCATGAGCAGACACTTGGCGGTGTTGGTGCCTGCAGCGATACCTGAAGGACACTTGTTCCTAACAAACCTTTTCAACCTTTTTTTCCCTTTTATTTCTCCTACTGACTTCTTCTTAATGCGACAGTATGCTCGTGATTTTGCAATGCAGTCTTCTAAAAGAGTATGTCCTTGAATCAACCTGTGCATGTGGATAATGTTATGCACATAAATGAATACATAAGGCAAATAACTGCGGATGTATTCACTGAAATCTGTGCTCAAGGAAACGTGGACCAGCTTTTGTCATCCACATCAGCTGGTGATGTGTTGCATGGAGCCTCTGCCTTAAATCCCACACATTCAAACATGGCTTGCTGCATTACCAGCAATATACATGTACGAATCAATCAACAGTATCTTTATACAGAACGTTACTGAATGTACAAAATGGTATTTGTTATTTTGTTGTATTCCCAACACGGTGGAGAAATGCTGGTCAGTCTTCCACTCGTTGGACAGATGGTTGCCATGTGCTGTGACACACAGGCTCAAAGTTGTGCATTGACAGAGGAATGAAATTGTAAGAAACAAGTGGCAATCAGACTTTACCAAAAGAAGAAAAAATCTGAAAGGCTTGTAGATGCATTGTATTGCCTTTTAAAAAAAAAAAAAGAAAAAAAGATCATACAAATTAGCAACCTTGATGGTAACGGAGCGATGAGATAATCGAGTTTTGTAAAAGTCTGATTAGTCTTCTGTATGGAGCAAGTGTTGCTGTAGGAGCAAAGGTTTACAGTGTTTGGAAACATTATGAAACCTCTTGACCAGTGTTCTGGCTGCATACAGGATGTTGTTGAATGGCCAACGCCAAGATTTTTATACTGAAGCTGTTGATGACATTTTTGTATCTTTTTATTTTGTTCATTTTCATTCTACAAATTTCCAAAAAAAAAAGGCCAAAGGAGATTGAGGTGCATTTAGACTAAACACAAAGCGAATTTAAGGGAGAGCACAGTGACGCAAGGACGAGTTACCCTCAGCTGAAAATCTGGCTTATCCTGTTGGTTCATAAAGGTACAGGGGCAAGAGGAAAAAGGAGAAATACTGGAGTAAACAGCAGAAGTAGTGCCGAGATCATCCAGAGGCTTGACACACTCTGCATACACTTGTAGGCATAAGTTGTTTTCTTTCCCGGAAGGGGGTGTTACAGTCTGAATAACAAGATGTAGATGCAGCGATAGCGTCCATCATTCCTATCTATCAGAATTACATTATACACACAGAGTTAATTGCTGAGATCTGGGAAAGCAGCGACATTGCCACAAAGATCAGACACGCTCATAAAGAATTTTGTTTAGTACTGTGGTTATTATTGCCAAAATAAATTACAGCCAAATTATTCCCTTGGTTCACTTTTTACAGATTGATACTTCTGAATATGTTCAGCAAAATGGTATATTCACTTTCCATCATGTCTCCGGGTTATTTTGTCATATTGCAAATCCAATAACATCCCCTGATATGCCTACTCATGACTCCACATTACTGCTATGGGTAGATTGTACTCATCACCATTTTGTCACAAGAAAAATTAATTTCCTGTTCAGAAGGAACAGCAGCCATATAACGCAGTGAAGATATTGTGTGTTATTTTTCTTTTTGTAATCTTTCTCTGCGGAGGGGAGAAATGCCAAACCGGGAGATGTCAATGCTGTCAGCCCTTCAGTGAACTGTGTACCAGAGCAGACCGGATTCTGTCCTCTCCTGAGCCTCAAAAAATGGAAACTTACCCTTTTGTTCCAGACGGACATGGCAGGAGATGCTTATGAATAATTCTTTCCTCGCTTTTTAAAATATACGAAAAACATATGGTGGATCCTTGGTTTCTTAGTTGAGGGTGTGCACTTTTTTTGTGTTTTAACACCTGTTCAGTCACCCTATTTATTTTGTTATCCTTTTTTTTTTTAATATATAAATCTGTAAATGCCAGTGTAAGATCATGTATGCTTGCTGTTTATTCAGGCAGTGGTGGGGTTAACTGTGTTGTTTGGATAATGTGAGGTACCTGCCAAGTTCTTGTTGTGCTAGACAGGAACAAAACGACCTCAGAGTTTCACTTTATTTACTCTTCCATTCCATGAATCTGATTAAATTTTCTTTTTTACTTTGTGTTTTCTGATCATTTGGTCAATTCATTTTCACATCAAAGGTATTTTCCCATATATACTGCCATGTTGTGCATTGTCTTATCTGTGAAACCCACGACCTTGTTCTGTTTATGTACCAAAAATATAATTACCAGTTTGTTCAGTTTTTATTCCATTTTACTGTTGCATTGTTGTTTTGTGTTAAAATGTTTCTTTTGAACTGACAGTTGTCCATCTCAATAACTTGTGACATCCATCAACACTTGTTTAAACACCAAGAATAGTTGAGAATCCGACATGGCATTGACACACAATAAAGAGGACATCGAGAGATTTATGAGTCATGCTTTGTTTGTGTCAGGCCTGCAGACATCGACCGTTGCCCACCATCAGCGTTGCAGCTCTGGCAGACATCAATTGTCAAAGAAAGAATGAGCCAACCAGCCGAGGTCCGTCTTTGGGCACATGCCATCTAAATAGTAAGCACTTAATTGTAATGTGCGGGGCTCTCACATCAAGCTCTCCACCGGCACATAGATGAGACAGTACACAGATAATAAATATGCCAGCCAAGAAGGAGTAAAAAGGTGGATTTGAAAAGGTCCAGATTTATAATGTTTGCTTTTTAAATATTTGACTGTGCCATTTAACCAAGACTGTCTCTTATACTGTAAATGTGGCCTAAATCACATGTGCATTGGTTTTTACTTTTTCATTGATGCAAGATGTATGACTGTTAATTTGCTGAAAAAAATCACGAGATGGTGAAAGCACGATAGTGTAAGAATGTCTTATCTACAATACTTATGAAGAAAAAAAACTCCATAACAAGTATGTCGATAAAAGTGGTACTAATGTAAGTTGAAAAAAATTGCTACAAAAGTCTTAGTATAGTATTTTGAAAAATCATAGTTTATTTTGTCGAAATAGTCATAAAAAAGTCAAAGAATAGCACGTCAAAAACATTCATGAAAATAATCAGTGTAGCATGGCGAAAATATCATAGTATAGTATGTCAAAAAAGTCTTAGTATAGGATGTAGAAAAAGTCATAAGAAAGTCATAGTATTGCATATTGAAAAAAAGTCATAGTATAGTATGATGAAAAAAAGTCATAGTATAGCAAGATGAAAAAAGGTCATGCAATGGTCTGTTAAAAAATTCATAGTATAGCATGTCGAAAAAGTCAAAAATAGTATGTCGTCATAGTATAAAAAGTCATAAATATAGTAAAATGTAAAAAAGTTCATAGTATAGTATGTCGAAAAAAGTCATAAAATAGTATGTTAAAAAAGTCATAGTATAGCATGTCGAAAAAAGTAAAATAAAGTCATAGTATAGTATGTTGAAAAAGTCATAAAAAAGTCATAGTTTGGCATGTCAAAAAAATCATAGTATAGCATGATGAAAAAAAGTCAGAATAGTATTTCAAAAAAGTCATAGTATAGTATGTCGAAAAAAAGTCACAAAAAATACATAGTATAGTATGTAAAAAAGACTCAGGGATCAAAAAATACATAGTATAGTATGTCGAAAAAAAGTCATAGTATAGCATGTTGAAAATAAGTCATAAAATAGTATGTCGAAAAATGTCCTGATATAACGTCTTAAAAGTCATAAAAAAGTCAGTATAGAAAGTTGAAAAAGTCATATATTACATTAAAAAGCCATAAAAGCCTCTTCAGTTATAAAAGTATAGTATGTTATAATTATTTCATTGTTAATGTTAATGTGTACATGTTAATTTCAATTTCATAGTATAGAATGTCATAAAAATTACATTAAAACGTCATAGTACAATATGTCATTAAAATGTTATAGCATGTATGCTATATAGTAAAAACGTTATAGTATAGATGTCATAAAGCTGTCATAGTGTAGTATATTATATCAAATTTAAAATATGTAATCTTAAAGTTTGTCATAAAATGTGATACAACATTCCCTAATAAAGTTTGTCCTGAGAATGTCATTAAAACTCATAATGTAGTTTGACATAAAAATGTCATAAGGTTATCATAAAAAATCCTGGTATAGTATGTCCTAAGAATGTGACAGAAAATATATTATTGTATGTCATATAAAATGTCATAGTATTAATTAACAGAATTAATTTAACATCAATAACGAATGTGGAAAATAAAACATGAACCAAACCAAAGATTAACCAATTCAGGAGTTTTGAAATGCAGAACTAAAGCACACACTCTTGCAAATTTGAGAGCATCTTTTAAATCAAAGCCTCTCCACATTGGATTGTGTTCAATATGATCTTTATTACAATTTTCAAAAGAAGCTGTTCTTCAGGCTACGGATTCATAACGAAAAGCACAAATCCATTTAAAATGGCTTTCAGTTCAAACAATGTCTCGTTGCATCACCCCTCTTCGTCAAAACAATATTTTTATTTCTTAAAACCTTACTACTGTGATATAATAGTTTTAAAAGAGTAATATTTCCATGCTGTTTACTATTCAGTTCATCCAAAGACTGCGATTCAGAGTTATCAGATTAAATATGTCCTTACAACCTGTATTGAGATCAAAAATATCTAGAAGTAGCACTTACACTGCTCTGATGGTTCCAACCTGAAAATCAATTTGGGAAATGTTTTTTTAATGTGTCACTTCAAAAGAACAAGGCACTCAAGTAAAAAAAAATTAAAAAAAATGAAGTCTTAAATGATATTAGAAAATCATGTAAGACTGTGAAAATTATTATTAAAATTATTAATTATCTGAGATATTTTTAGTCTCAAGCATTTGGGGTCTGTTGTTTTCACTGCATGTAGGTGGACGTATATTTGCCAGTCAGTCAGGCTCTTTGAAGAAAATCCAACTGTGATTACACATATTTCTAAGTATGCTTCTCTCACTTTAGCTCAAAATGTGGCAAGATGACTGGCACCAACATCCAACTCTCCAAAAGACACAGCAGCTCTAATTAGTGTTGTTAATATCAAGGATACTAAGTTATCCCTGATTATATCCAAATAATTATAAAGTAAGTGCGGTAATTTGACCTGAGGGTTGTTATAACAATGATGAAACATATACAAACCTTCCACATTTATGCAGAGAATTGGGCAAAAAGACAATAAAAATCAACAAAAGCATTTATTTTGCAATGTTAAATTATAAGCAGCCAGCAAAATCATTTGACCAGATGAAGGTGCAACACAAAAGTTCAAGAGGTCACCACGATCAATAGGAGATACCCCTTTGGAAGTATGAGTGGCAATACGAGATTTCATGGCAATTTGCATGGCACGGCAGTTGCTCCTGACAAACAGATGTGCGTGCGAATATCATTTTTAACAAGGCAATAAGTTAAACCGCAACTCTGAAACCTTGATACAAGTGAACCAGTCTATTTCCCGAAACGGCTTACTTTTCTTTTTAAAGCACCAGCATGGGGACCAGATATTTAATGCAGACACGAGTGTGTGCATAGCCCTTAATTCATTCTAATTCATTAATTAGCTCTGCTTCGTTGCAAATAAATGTGCTGAAATCATCATGTGCATGTGTGTACCTTATATAACAAAGCTAAGTTTTTTTGTTTTGGCAAAAATGCGATATGGAGATGGTATTGCAAATCAATAATAAACTCCATGTCTCACATGTCTCAGCAAATACCTTTATTTCAGACAATCCTCTCAAATGCAGCTACATGAGGAACATGAATTGTACTTCTGAGGGCTGAAAAACAACTTGTGATGTTCTGGTGTCTGTTTACCCCGACTCATTTCAAGTCTGAATCGCAGTCAGTGAGAATCCTGTCTGTCACTATTTTCCCATTTGACTGGTTGTTTAATCTTTTCTTGAACTAAGTTCTAAGTCAAATTTGTGAGAAAAAAAAAAGACGTCTGCAGCTCCTCTGTAAAACTTATGAAACTCAGAAACTCTCTGGTGCACCAGCGCTTCACACGATCAAAGCAGAGACCTCAATCTCCGGAGAAGAAAATCCCCTCCCTGCCCAAAATTTTGCAGCTTGTCAACTTGGAAGTCCCATTTCTGGCTGCGACGGCCTCCCAGACTGTCACTTGAACAGAGACTGACAGAGCAGCTAAGTTTTAATGGACACTTTAATCTCAGCAGCTCTGCGTGCAGCCATGGACTTCCTCCGCTGTATGGATGAAGCCGCGGCCTCCGTGATGCCGTGGTAGCTGTCCGTCTCCTGAGAGTCCTCGCTGTTCTGGGACTTGGTGCTGTCCTGAGAGTCCGGCTTCTGCCTCAGCGCCCGGATCTGTTCCTCCTTCAGCTCCAAGTAGGAGCGCGAGAATGTGTGAAAGATGGAGGTGACGGGGAAAGCCATGAGGAGGATGCCGCTCAGGATGCTGCTGAGCGCCACCACCTGGCCGGGGATGCTTCTGGGCACCATGTCGCCGTAGCCGACCGTGGTCATGGAGATGACGGCCCACCAGTAGCTACCGGGGATGCTTGTGAACTCCTGCTTGGCGCCCAACTCGCTCTCAGCAAGGAACACCAGCGGGGAGAAAAGTGCCATGGCAACGCAAAGGAAAAGCAGCAACAGGCCGAACTCGCGCGTACACCTCTTCACGGTCAGACCAAGCGTCTGCAAGCCCAAGGAATGGCGAGCAAGCCTCATCACGTAGAAGATCCGTAGAGCTCGCAGGACTCGGAGGACTAACCCCACCTTCTCCAGGTAGTTGTTCCCAGAGCCCGCAGATTTCCCTCCCACCGACAGAGAGTCCACGATGAGGGTGACGTAGTAGGGAAGGATGGCCACCACGTCGATGACGTTTAGAGGCGTTCGCAAGAACATACACTTGCTCTGCGTCTGAATGAAGCGCAGCATGAACTCCAGGGAGAACCAGGCAACGCACACCGTCTCCAGCACGAAGATGTTGTAGCACCTCTGGGAGCACTCACCCTACGGAGGAAAAAAAAAAGCACATAAAGAGACTGACGTTAATTAAGGGTTTTGTTGCATTTCAAAACAGCAAAGAAACCCATCAGTGTGATAAATAGTGCTTCAGATAAGGTGCATAAAGTCAGTGGTTAAGAATCTATTTTCAAAGGCTGCTCTTTGATTCAGGGGTTTGTTATTGACAGAGAATGTTGATGTGTTTGATCCCACAACCAAAAGGTGATGCTGAACAAAACACAAAAGAGAAGGCGCTGAAAGATTCATGAAGTATAGAACAAAAGGCTTTGATTATCTCATTTAGTAAACCCCACTGACTTACACATCAGACCTGACTGATCAAGAGGTGAGAGCTGTAGATGTGCTGACAATGCTAAGAAAGGTAATTAACTGTCTCACTGAAGTTAGTCATTGTGGCTTCTAGAAGCTACCACAGCTGAAATATTCGCTCTTTTTATGAAAATCTATTTTTTCAAGACTGCTGAAATAGGGTTCATGAATATTTTAAAATATAATCATAAGAGATTACTTGGTTATTAAGTCAAAATCATCCCTGGAGGACCCTGAAAAAAAGAGTGTGCTTTTCATTTTTCTGCATTTAATTAAGAGTTATTAATTACAAGAAATATTCTTTGCTTTTGTATCAGTTGTATCAATTATGTTCTGATTTATTACAATATGAGAATATGTGGAGCAATACAGAGGAAAAAAAACTTGAAATGTTATGTAATACTGATAAATAGATATCTCTAAAACATTTTGAATCTTTTCAGATTCAGTTCCCTGTTGTGTTTCGTGGCTCAGATATTCATAACTTTGAGGTTATCCAGACACATATGATGACATTAGCGAGTATTGTAGTGAGGATACAAACATACACTGTGGTTGTAATGATTATCTCCAGGTGGAAATGTGTGCAAGCGTGAACATATAAGCAGCAAACGTTTCCTTTAGTATTTGCTCAGTCAACAGCTCTGCTGCCATGGAGACGTCATTCCAACTGACCGGCCTCAAAGAAAAGAAGTCTCCTCGCTGATTGAGCCGCATGCATTATACAGCATGGTTTTTGCTCTAGAGAGTTCAAACTTGCTAAACCCATTAAGGAATATGTATATCACTGATTGGCACAGCCGGAGTTTTTTTACACAGCAGCAGCAGCAATTAACTGCTATATGGATTTGAGAAGGAAGTAATTGTGATCAAAAGTGGTATTGATCTGCCGACCGATTTATCTGTTATGTTCTCTAGAACTGCGCTGGCAGAGCCTTTACTGAATGCTAAGTCTTAAAATACTAGTTTGAAACAGGTTCTGTCCAACCTCGACAATGAGGATCCGAAAGTGTAATAAAATGCCAATCAGCATTACTTACTAATTTATGAGTATAAATCATCAAACTTGTAGCCACGGTTTATCGCATTGTAAATCAGATAAAACACAAAATCTGCAGTGCAATTTTGAAAGAGAAAACATTTCCATCGAGTACCCAGCAGCACACTGCAGGCAGCCATCACAATGGGATTGTCTAGCTTTACGTCCAAACATCAGCCCTAGTCTTTAGCTGTGAAGTTTATTGTTATTACTTCTAGCTGTGGGAACAGTTTTAGTCATGTCAGTTCGTGTTCCACCTCTTGGTCCAGACTAAAATAGCTCAACAATAATGAGATGAATTACCATCTATTTTGTGCAAACATGCATGTTCCCCAGAGGATGAATCCAGCTGACCTTGGTGGTCCCCAACGCAACCATGACCTTTAACTTTACTACGCACATCGATGAACCCCAGAGGACCAATTGTAATAACAACAGATAATCTTGATCCCCTTAGTTTTCATACAGAGCCGTCATCTGGTCAAAGCTTCTTTTTGTCCAGTACTTCGGTTTATGACCAAATACCAATATAACTCATGCCAGTCCCAGCTGCACTTGGTATTCAGTGCTTAGCAAATGTTTGGATGCTAACACGCTAAAGCTAAACATGAACATCCCAGAATCACAATTGGAAACTTATAAGCATGCTGATGTGAGCATTTAGCCCAAGTAAATCCACAGAGAGCTTTAAGTATTGTCAGATCAAATTTTGTATTTAAATTGCATTTCAATGACTATGTAACAGATTCTACATGATTTCCTGCAAAAGCTGGTAAAAAAAAAAGCTAAATCAGAATAATTTACATCACAATGTTAATGCGTGGGCTACCACAGTAGTAATGATGGATTGTTTACATCCGCCTACAGCTCAGATGAAGTGTAGCTACACTAAAGACATTAGAGTTTAGTTACACAGCCGACTCACTGAGGAGTAAAAGTAGAGCATGAGGACATAAAGAATTTGAATGTTTCTGTTTATCAGAGTCACAACAGAAAGCCTCCATTGGCTGCAGTCCACAGCCAACATTAAAATGAACTACAGGGTGTCAGTTCTCCTCATCAACACAGCATTTAACGAGCATTTAAACTCTTATTTTGAAATATGAAATGATAAAATAACTGTGAGGTTAAAAGCAGAGACTGTCAGCTCCACTTTTGAGTGGATTTTAAGCCGAATTGGACCAAAAATGTAAAAGAAAAAAACATTTTTATATTCTCCCATTTCAGTATGCCAAAAACATTTGGATAGATTATAGAGACAACAGTACTTTGCTGAATATTATCATATTCCTCTCCTTTCATATCGTCAGTGGCATATTTTCTGTTTCACTCTCTAACCCATTATCCGCTTAACGACTGGGTCATCAATCCAACTTTGCGTCCTCATGCAAAGTGTTTTCCTTAATGCCAATTTTTGTATTCGCGGTGACATTTAAGCGCTGCAGGACATGGCAATGTCTGAGCTCTGGAGATACAGCAGAGAAATTGAAATTTGAGCTGGAATCCGCCCTCTAACCACATGCTGTCATTCCACATCCAATATAATAAGAGACTGAAGCCAAGACGAGTAAATGTGCTGCTGTCCAAATCCTCATGGAGCTCATTCTTTTTCACATGCTAACCAGTATGTTTCACACTTCCTCTGTCATTTTGCTCTTCTCAATCCACGAGGGAGTCTGTCTGTTTGTTTTGTTTTTTAAACTGATACTGTCCCTTCCCTTGTATATGACCAGCATATTTGTATTGTTATCTGTCAGAGGCTTTCTGGCTGAGTGCATTTTCCACTCCCTCCTGCCCACCCCGTTCTCCACGCTGAGAAGCCTCTGATGTAGGCAGAAGCACGGAGGATCAAATTAAAAGCACACCATTATCCGTCTGAGCGATCAGGGGGACTCTGACCCTGTCACAGCTGAAGACAAGCATGTAAACCAAACAAAGAGGGAGGCGACAGCCCACCTCTGATCCACGCAGATAAGTTGGAGTGGGTGTGATTCACAAACAAGCAGACTTCAAGTGCCGAGCTGGGTCTGTACTCGACACACCCATGCTTTTAATGGATTTATTTATTCACCTTGCTGGGCTCTTCTGTGTGTACTGAGTGCGTGTGTGTGTGTGTGTGTGTGTGTGTGTGTGTGTGTGTGTGTGTGTGTGTGTGTGTGTGTGTGTGTGTGTGTGTGTGTGTGTGTGTGTGTGTGTGTGTGTGTGTGTGTGTTTGATTGAGTTTCAACGCTTCCCGCTCTCTTCCAGAAACCATCTTAACAAGCTTCTTCAAAAAGAAGGAATCTTATTTCAGAACTAGATTGTGTGTGAATCCTCAAGCTTTTAAGGTCAAGCAAGTGCTATTTTCCGTTACCCACGAGAAGAGATGGCAGATTTATGATTGTATGGATATAAACACTAGTCTAGGTTTCACCTTTCTGCACTGATAGCAAAGAAAACGTGTTTTTAAGCAAAAACAAAAAGCTGTAAGACGTTGTGTGCAGTCATAAATATTGAAACAGCTTGAAACCAGAAACATACAGGTTCAAAAGGGCTCTATTACCAACAGTTGGTGCTGCATATATATGCAAATAGAAACAGACGCCTTGCCTCATTTCTGCTTCCTACGTGCTTTACGAGAAGACACCTAACTCATCCATGTGTAGATTAGAAGCTCATGCTAAAACTTCAGAATACAAGACAGCCGGACACTAGCATTATTGCAAAAGTGCAGCAGTTCAAAACCAAAATACTAAGCTTAAATGGTTAGGTTGTTAACATTTATGCACTTCAACAAGGGTCAGGTGTCTTGCAGTTTTAGACATCTATAGACTTTTTGTGAGAAAGTATACAGCCACTCTATTCCCTTCTGGCAATGTCTTATCTAGTGCATGGGAGACCATTCCTCCGACTTATCCAGAAACACATTTGCCAAACCAGTCAGTTGGTGCTCATCGTCGCAGCCTTCTCTGTTGTAAAACTGAAAAACATGGTTTTGAAACACCAGTTGATTATAGTTCAACTTTGTGTCCAACTTTGTAATGCAAGGACTTATTGGACTCATTGTAGAGAACAAAACCAACTGGCTTCCCTCAGCTTTTCAATGGAAAGCATTTAGGACTGACTACCACACAGTAGATGAGAGACAAAGCAGTGCTTTGGGATAACTGCCAACTATGACAATGTGGAAATACAGATGTTCAGCAAAAATGTTTACCTCTGTCACCATTTTAATTTAGAGTGTCGGCATTTGTTAATTAGCACTGAACACAAAGTACAGCTGAGGCGTTTGTGAATGTCGTTTTGCAGATAATGTTTTTTTATCTGACAAACTGAAATCTTAACCCGATGATGAAACTACATTTTGGGATAAACAAATGTTGTAATTTCATTTCAATGTCTGTCTGGCAGTCCATCCAATATTTGTTGAGATATTTTACTTAGGACAAAATTGGTAAACTAGTCGAAAACCAGGGACAGTAATAGGTTACTATTGGGTGTGACTTTCTTTATTTTAATATAACATCATCGGATATGCAAGGCAATAATTGTGCACAGCTAAAAAGTAACTGCAAAGTATAATAACACCTGGTCGCTCAACTCAACTACATTCACAATGTTTCATTTCCACAGGAAGAACTTATGTCCATCATTTCTGCAGTTTCGGGGGGAATTGGAAAAGTACTAAATATATATTTGTCTATTTATAGCCCAGAAAAAGACTGACGGCCTCACAAAGTGCATGCTGGGATAGGCTTCTACCCCCTCCCCTCCCCCACACAGTTAACGATGTATTCAATAACCATCAGTACTAAAAGTAAGTAACATGCGGCATTTCGCCGTCAGCAGAGAGCCTCATGCCTGTCTACTCCACATCAAAACACTGTCAGTCAAGTATATTTTTCTATCCTCGTCTTAATTCTTCTCCCACAACCTTAAAATTACTTTCATTCAGTGTAAAATCTGTGACATTGAATGCTGGGTTTGTGATTACTTCCTCAGGAAGAGGAAAACAGCAAATCAGGAGAGCAGGATGGTTCAGGGAAACCTGCCTCAGGGAGAAATCTGAGCAGAAAGAAGTCATTTTACACAAATTATAACAAATAAGACTGATGTTCCCGCTAAGTTAATAGCTTAGCGACCTGCTGTGTGTCTAATCATTTCTCAAAAATGACCAAAAAATATCATCTTATTTGTCATTTCCCCCCCACTGTGGTTTGGTGAATTTCCTCCCGTATGTCTGTGTGTGTGTGTGTGTGTGTGTGTGTGTGTGTGTGTGTGTGTGTGTGTGTGTGTGTGTGTGTGTGTGTGTGTGTGTGTGTGTGTGTGTGTGTGTGTGTGTGCTATTCAAGGTGTTGTGTGATTAGGATGCAGAATTATGATTAGCAGGCAAAGCATTCTGCTCAAACCCAGATTCAATAATTACATAAGCATGATTACTTTCTCTGGAACTTTTTAAAGACTCGAATAAAACATTGTCCTTGGCAAGAAGAAGAAGTCTAATCCACTCCACCGCCGTGGAGTCTGATCAAAAAAAAATTTTTTTGTCGCCTGAAAACACTGCTATAACTCACACACACATGGAGCATTGATCTGGTCCAAAGCAGCTTTTTTGCTTGTCAATATGTATTTATTATGGTCGACTCTTTGGGGGGGGCTGCAGAATTGAATGGCCGATGCTTTCTGTTCTTTCCTTCAAAGAAATGTTGTGTTCCTTTCAACCTGCAATCCCCAATCTCTTGCAGCTTTCAGAATACATGCTCTTCATTCTGTAAAATCCAATAACAATCATTTATACAGCTTTTAATGCATTAACTAGCAGTAAATACCTGCTCTGATAATAGACCTGCACTGTGTATTTGCCTTTCTGGGTACATTAAAGCATTGTTCTGTCCGTACGTCTCATAATGGTATAGCTGAATAGCCGACCATCCACTTTAGCCTCCAATATCAGGAACACGGTGTATTGTCACTGTATGCCCATACACTGTTATTTATAACCTGTTCTCTGCTGCTGTGACAACCAAAATTCCCCATGGGGGTCATTATAGTTTCTTATGATCTAACCTAATCTATAATACTATAAATAAGCATGGCTGTTGCTTGACATATGTGTGATTTCAATCTCTCTGGCCCCCTTAAATACACATTTACAATACACAGTACTATAACTGATGGACTGAAGTCAACAGAGACGGAGTGAATGAGTAGAAGAAGTCCGGTTTTAATGTTTTAAATATTGCACAGAAAACATTTAGGAGCTAGGCAAATGGGCTGAAAGTAATGCCATGTATATATATATATATATATATATATATGCATTTGACATGACATGCTGTGTCTCCTGGGACTTTGATTAGATTTTGGCACAACTATTCCATCATATTCCCGGAGCATCATAAGTCAATATTCTTCACAGCCAAACAGCAAAGTGCTTCCTTTGTGGTTACACTGGAAGAAATACTTAAATATATTTTAAATATTGGGTATTACGAGACAATGTTTGTCAGACTACTCTAGCTGTAAATGTTTACTAATGCAAATGCTTCTATGGGAACGGGAAAAGTGTTTTCTAATAAAGTCAATGATGTTCCCTCCTCGTGTGCTGAGAGGCTGTTCAGCTGGTGTACTTGCAGCTCCGCAGGGAAGAGCAATTAGAGCGAGCTCAACTGGAGCATTTTTCTGTTGTAACCAAAGGGTTGGAGAAATACATTACATTATTTAACCTCTTTTACTCTCAGTTTTTTGTAGATTCTCCATTAATCCTGGAACCAAAAGGCAATGCACCGACCTGTCAAGGCATGTGAGGGAACGTTAGAGATATCAACGGCCTGTAGAGGTAAAAGGTTGAGTTAAGCGCTAGCAGCTGTTAAAGCTGTGTCAGAATGGGATTTAGATTTAAACACAGTAGTGGGGTAATGTCATCAAAGAAGTAGTTAGTCTCCAGCCTTATTTTAACAGGCTGATTGCATCCACACTGAACAAATACGTTGACACAATCCTGTTACTAAGTTAATTAACTTTTGGTGAATCCAAATTTTAGACATTCAAAATCTTAAATCTGGTCATACACAAACTTCAAAGGGCTGCTTCAGTCTGCAGGGCTGGAGGGTCATGTTACAGATGGAGTCAGTAGAATACGTTAGGTGGTTTTGAGAGAACGAAAAGAGTAACCAGCGGAAAAGTGCATCATATAACTGTCTCTGGTGTTTTGTGCTGGCCAAATAGAGTGTTCACTTGGCTTGTCTGAGCTTGCGTGCCAGAAATGACGGTGTTAGGATTGGTTGAGAGCCATTGGACTCATCAATACAGTACATTTGTGGTCGAATTTTATTTTCTATATAGCTTAAATGAGTCTTTTGATTCAATGTTAATTAAGAAAAATATTTGTAAAGCTTAATGTACATTTCATTTTTTTTTTTTGGTTTATTTGGTAGTGACAGTGCACATTAATATAACATTTCTGTAAATTTTCTGTGAGCCAAGAAGCTATTTTTCAGCTGTTGATTGCAGCTTTTTGTTTGCCAGGTTTTTGTCATGCTAATTTACTAGTCTTGCTCAGTAAAGTATCATCATATAGGTTTTGCTGGATATCATCGTTTTATATTGTTACAGAACAAGTGTCATATTATGAACTTAAATTGACAATTTGATGTACTGTTCAGTTGGACAGCTTTGACTGAAGCCTATTTTAATTGGCATTGCCTTCTCATTTGCTTCTGCAACTTATTTTACTAATATTAACAGCTTAAAGAACCATTTCCTAATTAATACAATTTCCATACAAATGTGTTGGTACTCATCCTATCTCTGTACATCACCTTTCACATTTTGAAACAGACCGTAGAGAAGGTTTGCTAAAGTCCTAAAGCATGAAACACGGCAATGTTCCCATGGGGATTTACAGTTTATACTTGGAATAAATATCCCTTCTCGAGTCACCAGGAATTATTCACCAAACACTGAATGAGAAACACAAATCATCACCACCATGATGGATCGCACACTTCTCTGAGCACGATCAGCGTTTACGTCTAGCTCACAGTCAGGAGGGATGAGTGACGTTCACCTCCTTTTTTAAGCATTGACTACGACAAAATACTTTCTATTTTTCTACAGCATTGGGACATATTGCTCATCCACCCGTCCACACCCTGTGAGCTAGCTCTGCCTCCCCGTAACCCCGTTGTGATATATGGCTGTGGTGAGGGTGTGCTTTTAAAGTGGCTGGGATTTACATCATAATGGAGTGTATAAGGCTCTGAGGCATGAGCAGAGTCACTGAGAGGTTAAATCCACAGCCAGGGCTTTCGCAGGAGACAAATGGGAACACAGTTTTCAAAGATCCTTCTGAGAACAGAGTAAGCAATTCTGAAGGGAAGGAATCGACAAAACACTTGAGATGTTTATCCCCTATTCATCCAGAGAGTGCAAAGAGTGGACATGAAATGCGTAATGCAATATAGCATCTTCTTTTTTTATTGTGTGTGTGAGAGACAGAGAGAGGTAGAGAAAGGCCTCTTAGCCACCAAATGCTTCTCTAAAAGCCACATTAGATTAGAAAGCCTGGCTAAGTGCTTTTCAGCGCAGGAGGATCCTTAAAAACTTTTTTCTGCCCGAACTGCCTCCTACGGCTCAAGTGACCAAGTGCATAGAGATGGACGCTTCCTGGGTTTATGTTGCATTGCCCTCTTGCTTCATAGTGCAATTTCATTTAGGCTTGATAAACAACCGAGAGCTTCGTAACATGACTTAATTTACTGGCAGATAAAAATGTTTAAATGCTTTGAGTGTCTTACATGAATATGTGTATGTGGAAGGGGCAGTTGTTTGCTGTTGTTTTGCGTTTTAGCATCTTTCAGCTCAGTGTTTTGGTTTTCAGGCCCATAACTTTTTTCGTCTGGCAGCAACCTCCAGAACTGAAAAGTGAAGCCAACGCAGAAATGTTTTCATCTTCTCATTCTCTCTGATGACTTCTTTGATAGCAAAACTAGGTCAGATTGTATGGAAGTCTTCAAGAAAATGACCCTACATCTCTCTTGATTTAGTACCTCAGTAAACAGTCGCTACTAAAGCATTGTCTGGTCTTTGAATTGTCCGTTTTTTCATATTAGAACTTTAACCCTTTCACATTTTGTTTTCAGTTCATAGAAGATCATTTTGGTCAGCTAAAAATGCCTTATTCAGCGTTAAGTCGCTGTTAGCTCCACCCTCTCATGTCACATGTGGCTGCACAAAGACAAGATGGCAGTGGCCTAAGTCGAGGCTCGACGGCAGTCCACAAACCAGTTGGTTGACGTCGCTTGGACTACGTACTCTCTTTTTAAATTCAGTCTTGTTATTTACGTTGTCTCTTAAAACCGACTGCACACTACCTGCTTAGCAACGGGCGACAGACAAAGTTGACAACTAGCTGGTGAACATAGTGGTATATTTATTAGCTAAAGAGACATTTTTCTCTCAGGAGTTGTTGAACACCAAAAACACAGCTAAAACTATAGTGTATATTGGATTAGATTTGCCAAGAGGCCTGGAAAAAGTACTGCAAGTGAGTGCTAATGTTGCTAAAAAATTTAAAACTTGATAATATATGTTCAGTCCAAAGCTTGTTTCCATTCCCCAAACTGCCAATGAAATCAGTTTTTGCCGGTTTAATAAATTAATAATAAATGAATACAATGCGTTTCATTGAAAGTATTAGTATTAGTAGGTTTAATTAGGTTTAGCAGGCAGTGAATGTATGAAGTGCTGCTCCCTTTATACTGCCGAACACTGGAGCAACAACCGAGGTCTCAAAAACATTCGGCAATATTACAAATAAACAATATATTATAATCTAGATATGGGTTATCTGAGGAAATGATCATTTCATTAGTTTCATTACTATAGGGAGGATCTTTGCAGATGTAAATGGCTGGCTATAAATGTTAATGGATATTGGGAAGCTCTGTAATGGGTGGAAGACAAGTGGGCGGACTCCACTGAAAGAGAAGGTGGTAATTAGCAGAAGCAATTCACCAATTTGAGCTGAATGCAAGTGTTGAGCTACTTAAATGCTTTGCCTGACATTCGTGTGAATGAAGACGATGCAGGAAGTAAATCCTACTCGCAGAGCACTAACATACATTTTCAGAGCAAGGCCACATTCGTCTCCTAACATGGTTATAAGGAGAGGAGACACTCCACAGCCTGAATTCTGTCACCTCGGTACAAACATGACTGCTGGGAACAACACAGGGGAATCACAGGGTGCGACCACACTTTTATTTTTCGTCTCAAACCAATGTGAGAAGGTTTGTTTTGTCTTGTTTTGTCTTTTTCTTGGAACAATTATCACCTTGCCAGAAGCACTCTCACAACACTGTTAGAACAAAGTTTTATTTATATGTCTCCTCATATTAACAGATTTTGGCGTTTTGGGGTGGCACTTTGTTTTTATTTACCGTCTCTGGTGTTTATGGCGGTTAAGAATATGCAAAAAAAGTGGCAGATTGTGGTTTTCCTCCCTTCATTGTGTTATTCTAGGTTTTCCAAGAATGACACAGCCACCTCATTATACCCATAAACCCTTGCGTGTTGGGATCTGCCCACTTAGTTTGGGTTCTCACTTCTAATGAACCACCACCACACAATGTTCTCATGGAGGAGGAGTGAGATTCACTTTTTTTCCGGCACCTCTGGGTGGTTAATTGGTGACACAATGACACCTTTTCAGCTTTCCAGAGTGTGACACACATAATCACAACTGTTGCTTTTCTGATTCAAATAATAAAAGCTGCGTACATACATGCGTGTAATGACAGATGACACCTAATTGGACGTAGAATGAAAGCTTTCACCCGCTTTGTTTTCCTGATTGATTTTTCTTTTGAAGCTTACACACTTCGTGCTAACACCCTCCCTACCAGCCTGCTGATGAAGATATATGTTTGACAGAGGGAGAAGCTGCGGGGCTCTTCTTTAATCATACACTGGTCTGCTGATGTCATTCAGGAGGTAAATTAGTGCGATACAAAGGCGCTCCGGAGCCAGATCTCAAAGGCTTTCTGAAGTCTCAGAGGCAAAGGCGGACATTAAAAGGCTCAGGAGGGAGACATCATCGGCTTTAATATGCTTTTTGCTGCTCCACTTGTCACAGGCTGTGACAGCACATGCAGTAAGTGGGTACAAAAGCCTGAGGCGGCAATATTTCTCTTCCATCAAGATGAAAGCTAAATGCAGCAACAAGTGGATTTGCTCCACTCCCACTTTCAGACCTAATTAGAGACTTTAAGTAACGACGATCATCGTTTTATTTAGACATTTCAACCTAATCGGCTCCAGCTTTCACATATTATTGGCCATGTTCTTTTTTTGTTGTATAAATACAGTGCTTGCTTTAATCAGATTCAGATTCTTTGGGGTGAACCAAAGCAAAAGGAAAACCTCAACATCTTTGAAATGACACTTAGTTCTCGTGTCTGTGTGTTAAATACAGAGCTGGAGTCAGGACATTTTTTGCCTGTAAGCAAAAGGATTAAAACACGTGGAAGCTATCGTGTCTCTGACGTTCAAAACACTTTTTTGTGACTTTTCTTCAAAAAAAGAACCTAGCAACAAATGTAGACACTTTCACAGCCGATATGAGCTCTCTTGAAGAGGACAACCAGAAACGTAAATGTGCACATTATCGTTAATCCCCATTGTTTGCCTGTGGAACTCTTTCTCCTTTTTTTTTTTCTAAATTATGGAATTTGACCCTGTTTTAGGTTTCAACTGATTATATATCTTATTTACTATTACTTATTTTTTTGTTATTCAAGTATTCTTTAGCCTGATTAAAAAAATCATGAGATTGATACTGGAATATCAAGATAAATACTGGATGATAGCAGCTTGAATATCAACAACAGCAAATTACAAAATGCTAAGAGTCAGTTGAGTTAGATTCACTTAACTTGAAGTTTATTTTTTTAAGGTTAATCTTTTAAAGATATGTAAATCGCTGCCTAACGATGTGTATGCAAATTAGCGCACATCTGTGGCTACTCTCCATTGACAGTTGTTGACTGTCTCTAAACAGTTACAGCTGTTGTTTGCCAAGAAATAGTTCTTGCAAAAAACTCCTCCAAAACCACAATTAGGTTCTATTTAGTATCTGACCATGAGAACTGAACACATACTGAAGTACAACTAGTAAGGAGTTATCTGCTTTCTTTTCTTGTTCATGATAAAATGTCTGCAGAATCTTTGGACTGTAACATCAATGATGCTTTCTTAAATTCCATGGAACGTCTACATAACAGTTAAAATGCATCTGCATCTATGAAGCTTCAAAGTGAACACAACAAATCAATTAATTTCCATTCACAGCTCCCAATTTGTTTCCTGGTCAGCTGGTCTAGATATGGTTTGGGTAAACAAGCCTTTAACTGTATGGATTAAGACTGCAGTGCTATCATTTGCATAATCATCATGTTATATAACAATAATGAGCCTATTTCACATTCATTTCATCTTATTTCATATTCATTTTTGGAAGCAGGTCGAGGAAAATCTACTAAACGGGCAGAATATCTGTGGGATTTTGCAAACACAGAACTGAAAACCCAAACCAGTAAAGACTATTAATTTATAAATATGTGCATATATATATATATTTAGCCGTTTTCCTCTTCATGTTTTGTATACAATGTCAATTACAGCATGCATTTGGGAGAACTTGGATCTTGTGTTGCTATGAAGGCATTTATGCTGCAGGAACAGTGAGGGGAGCAACGCAAAAATCTGGTATTAGAGAGAAAGCCTCTGTGTCCCTGAGCCTTCGCCTCTGTCTCTGTCACAATGATTTACAAAAAAAAGAAAGCCCAGGAAGACTCTGTATGTGGGCTGCAGCATCCCCATAATCTCAATTCTACTGTAGCAACTGTGAAGCACTCACATCCCTAAGGCTGTGAGAACAAAAAGGAATCCTCAGTGCGAGGTCTTTAAGTTTATAGTTAAGATCCAGTCTTTACTTCAAAATTCAAAATTGCCTCACTTTTAAATGGTAGCTAAATGATTTGGATGCTGAGTGCTGCACCTTTTGCCAAGTGAAATTATTCCAAATCCAATAATTGTCAGGACAGAAACGAAATATGGGGAGCAAGATATGAGTTTGGACTTTTTGGGGTAATTTAAAAATGAGTTTATGAGTAAGAAGGGCAACGGAAAAAGTAATTACAGAAGTTAATTATTGAAGAGACTGAGAGTGAACTCACCCTCTCCTCCTCCTCTCTGAGGTCCGGCATGGTGCTGACACACAGCGTCACCGTGGTGATGGCTACAAATATCACCGACAGACAGGCGAAGATCTTCCCCGGTAGGCCCGATTGGGGGTTCTCCACCATGTCCCTCAGTCTCCGCATGCAGCCCCCCGAGTGGGCCTCTTCCGGGGGCCCTGCTCCGGGAGGCTGCTGGCTGTCCTCGCAGGACTGCGGCGAGGTGAGCTCGGCCTCCTCCTCCTCCAACCTCTGCAGCTCCTTGTACTCCTCCTGCCTGAGCCGAAGCTTCCTGAGGCAGCACCAGTCCAGGTTGATCTCCTCCACCCCCCAGTACAGCAGCTCCTCCTGGAAGGACAGAGCGCACATCTCCCTGAGCAGCCGCAGCTTCCCCGCCGCTAAGAAGGAGACGATGGTGCGGAAGGCCGACGGGCTTCGGTCGAAGAAGTACTCGTTGCGGCTGCCGTCGTAGTCGTCGCACAGGTCCATGATCTCGTCCTCGTTGCTGCAGCTGCGTAGCTTGCCCAGTCTGGTCAGGGGGAACTCCTCCAGCGTGGACCAGGGGATGCGGTACTTGATCCCTCCAACGTTGATGATGGCCGACCCGTCCGAGAGGCCGATCTCGTCTCCATCCTGTTGGCGTGACTGAGGCTGGAGCAGGAGCTGGGCTCGCTTGTAGAACAAACCCTTGTTGGTTTTGACCTTGTGCGGGTTCTCCACCTGCTTGAAGTGGAAGGGGGTGAACTGGTGCTCAGTGCTACCAGCCAGGAAGGCCACCTCCTGGTACATCACTGTCACTTTGCCGGGGGACCCTGTCCTGCACAATGAGATGGGACGGGGGCTTCACAGGGTACGTGAGGTGACTGGGAGCTTGTCACCCATTCAGCAACACAGCATGTCTCTGTAGGACACAAAAGACGAGTCGACAATTAGTGTCTTTACACTCTTTCTTGGGATAGCAGGGCTTAACTCTATCTTTTCGGTATATCTATCTCTTTATCTCAAGCAAACCTTCAAGACAAGTCTGTCTATGAATGGTCTAAGGGCGTCAGTATACCTCAAACAAAATACTTGTTGGACGGTGAACAATCTCTGAAACCCCTTACCCACAACACCTTTCTGACGTCAAAACTGGGACGGTCCAAAAGTGTGAATCATTGTCCACATTTGTGTGCTTTTTGTGTTTTTGCCTCTCTTTTTAGGCCTCTCCTTCATTTTGCTGTGCCACTTTGAAGGGTGTAATCAGACCTGTAAACACTCAAGATGTTGTCCTACAACACGTACAAACTACTTTGAGCATAGAATCATATCTTCAGGATATGAGAGGAAACCCAGTCCAACACATTCAGAACATGTAGGCTTCCCACAGGAAAAATATATTAGTAAACTCTATGAAAGTAATCAAAAGACTGCTAACATCATTGCTTTCCACTACCTTTCTTGTTGGACTGTAACCAGAACACAGAAATAATGTTGCAGACAACCCAACAAGTCAAAACACTCTTCTCTGGACTCTGATCGCAATGAAAGATCAAACAGAAGTAATTTGGTGTCAAGTTGCAGACGGAAGCGAATGCTGAGAAATTAATAATGTTGTTTTTCTATTTACTGCAACACCAGGCTCTGAATATAAGACAATTTAGAGTTCTGTGTAACAAACTGTGGTTAATAAACAAAACAATTTAGACTTTCACACAGCACAATGAGAGAGATATGGACTAAAAGGAAAGTATCCCCACTGACTTGAGGGAATTTGACGTGCAGAAATGCTTACTTATTCCCAGGTTTTAGGACTAACTAATGCATGCTCTCTATAGAATTCCATTAAAAAGTCATAGTTTAGTATGCCGTTAAATATTCATAAAAAGTCGTAGTATTGTACGCAGAAAAAATTTCAATCAAAAAAGCTGATGATCAAGCAAAAAAGGCCACTTTTACACGCTTTTGACTCCATCAAGACGGTGATTTTGCCGAATCAGACCAGTCTCATTCTGATCAAACTGTACCATTTCTCTGTGTATTGACTCTTTTAAAATCTTCTGAAAAAACGTTTTATTTAGATGCAATACCACATTTCAGAAGCCATGGTGTCTTAAGAGGCTTTATATTCAATAAAGGGATCTGAACACAGGCTGCAGTATGAGCAACAGGCCAGCGATCCTTTACTCACTAAGGATGACTTTACTGGGCCCGAGGCGGTGGATATGATTCACCGAGGACGGGCACATCATCACAACAAATTAGGAGTGGGACCCCTCTAGCTATCCTCTGAGTTTGCTCCTGTGTTGTGAGGCCAATCATTTCTGCAACAGGCCGCTTTCTCCGAGGGGGTGGGGGGTCGGAGAGCTGCACCTCTACAGCGACTCAGCAAAGTGCTTCAGACAGGAGCGGTTTATTGAGCATGACACTGCACCCAGGGGTGGCTTCAAGGAGCACGAAAAGAAAGTTATATAGGAGGAGCTCCACGGAGAGGCGAAATGTCAGACAAGGCTTATTGAATCATGGGAATTTAATATTTATAAATGCAAGATTAAGGTCATTTTTCAAAGTTTATTCAGTTTAGTTTTTTTAGTCTTTGTTGTTTTTTCATTTTCTCATTGCGAGTTAGACATGAAGATCTAAACTCCAGCCAGTAGATGGTTAACTTAGCTTAGCAAAACAACAGCAAATATTTAGAGGAATGTGTAAATGTACAATAGTTTGGGGGGTGGAGAACAGTTATGTATTCTTGGACTGTTTGTGAAGGAACAAAGACCGACAAGTGTAAAAATAATACTATGTTCTACTTGAAGGTTAGGAAAGGTTGTTTTTGTTTTGGTTATCACTTTACTGAGGACATGAGCTGTGAGAAGTTCAACCACAGCGTTATTTGTCCTTCTCAGACTATTTCATTTGATGGATTTCAAGCAGTGGAAGTGACCAGTATTTCTCAAGAAAAAGGCATTTTGTACCCCTTTTCTAATCTTGTAAGTCTTAAGAGCAGCATGTGTCTTTAATATAATGTCAGCAAATCAGTGAAAATCAATGTTTTATTTTATTTAATCAACCAGGCCACTAATGCAACACTTTACTTGGGAATTGAGTGAAATGTTGCTTCCATTTCAAGTACTTTACATCCTTCTCATCCTCATTAGGCGGGTTGAGTGAAACATATTAGGTTCTGTTTACTTTCAGCCTCTACACAAATGATTTTTTTCCAGAAACCTATGACCCTGGATGCCTCTGTGCTGGTGTTTCAGACAATAAAAAAAATTGGAAAAAGTAAAAAAAACATTACCTCCACAATGATTATATGATATACTTTCAAGGTGGATTCATCTCTTTCCTTTAATCAGGAATAGTATGTGTAAAAAGGTGGGGTACTTTTGAACTCTGCTTTGTTCTTTCACCACCAGCTGCTCATGCGAATATCATTTAAATGTCTCTTTGCATAAATCTGCAACTCATGCATCACTGACACATTTGCCTTCCCACATCCGCTCAGTCTTCATCCTTGTAAAAAAGGCCTGAAGCAGAAGTCTGATTGTGGGACACACAGATTCTTGAACGACACTAAACTATAACCTGACCTGCTCCTAAATCAGACTGATTGGTCGCCCTCAGAGCGTCTTTTTCTCTTTGCTCAAAAGCATGAGGTCAATTAAGTTCCTTGCTAGAAGGAGCAGCGCAGCAATCAGCCGAGAGAAAGCAATTTCACAATCTAGAATGATGCAAAACGTCTCTCTCGAACTGCAATAATCATGGAGAGAGTACTTCTCACAACATAATCACATGCGTAAGAGTCTGAGGGGCAGAGATGAAGTGCACCTTTTAGATTCTGAGTCACAGGATGTGATGGCTTTGTTGACCAGCTGGGGTTTGTGTCATGAATGAGATGCTTTATTATAGATTCAGCTCACTTTGTTCATCATAAGAAATGGCAAAACATCATGAATCATGAAAGGGCTAAAAGGGTTGATCCAAGCAGACAAGCCTTTTTATACCACAAAGTCCATATATTTACTTAATGAAAAAGCATTAAAAGCTTAAAAAATGGCCTTTAACTCATAAAGGCACAGTTTTCCATAAAATCAAAAATACATAATTTTCGTCGTGCTATTTATCAATGTAGCTTGTTTTGATGTGAGTTGCCTAGTTGTAAAGATATCGGTCGTAGAGATGTTTGCCTTCTCTCAAATATATTACAACTAGATGTCACTCGGCTTGTGGTGCTCAAAGCGCTGAGAAAAATACATCTTTTTCCAGAAATCCTGACCCAGTTACAGTTTCACATAGGAACTATGGTTGAAAGAAAATAGTTCCTACATAAAACTACAGACAGAATGCAGACATCTCTACAGCTGATATCTTCAAAACTAGGCAAAACAATCGGTCATTTTTAAACTTGTTTTTGTTGAATTTGTCTTCTGATTTAAAATGAGCTGTCCTCTGAGTTGTGTGGAGTTCCTTAAATGTAATTGGTTCCTATGGTGCTGAGGAACCACTAGCTGCCTTTCCCAGTTTTTCTGGGTAAAGTTGTCCCTCTCACTTTTCCGTCGGCCCGTCCAACATGCCATATCTGCCTCCACAACTGCTGGAGACTTCAGACCATAACTGCCCAGCCTCTCCCACTTTGCATACTGCTGTTCAGAACTTCCAGAAGTACCGTGACAATCTCTAATTGAAAAAATAAAAACCTGCATTTGGAGCCTGACAGTCAGCTGATTGAAGGAGCTGGATTTAACAAAGTGAGAGACAGGGAGGAGGAGATAATGGGCTGAATAAATTACTGGAAGGGAAAAAGATCTATTTGATGGTGAGCCTGAACGCGGAGAGAATGTGATGTTTGTGTGGAAGCACAGTTATTAAGGCAGAGAGTATAGAGATCACAGCAAATACAACAAAAAAACAACATGAAGAATCTGCACACTCTCTCCTCTTTCCTCTATTTTACATTATGTGCCTTTGCGAAAACATGAAGTGCAGCGGAGTCTTTCTATCTTGAGTTATCGTGAAGGTTCCACATCAGCTCACCTTCAGCTACAGAGAGCAGGAGGGCTGATGAGAGAAATGAGCCGCTGAAGTGTTTTGGTCACTGAGCGAAAAGAATGACATCAACAAAAACACAGTGATACAGAACAGACTGCCACCTTCTACGTAACCTGTTCTCATTAGTTTGTCCTCTTTTGTTTCGAGGGCCCACCGGTGCAGAGCTTTGGCCCCGATTTACTGCGAAGGAGAGCATTCGTCTCCACATATCAACAGGTTAATGATCCCGGCACCAGAGGACAATATATGGACAATCCATACACGAAAGAGAGAGAGGGAGATTTATCTAAGAAACACTATTTCAAAGCCTCTCATCTACTTCATTTAAAACTCCTTTAACTTAACTGCTGACAGGTAAATCCAGTTATCCATGGACAATGCTCTGTAAAGGTACGTTTTGTTTGATGGTAGGACGCAGCGCAGAGACTTCTCCCTTTACAAATATGATCAAATTTAAAGAAGAGCAGTGTTGGGAGTCAAACGTATACATGTGATGACAGGAGCTCATTTATTATGTGAGGAGAGATCCATTTAAATGAATAGGAAAAGTGTAATAATATACTAGGAGGAGTCCCTTCAAGAACATCATATAATTATTATAGTAATTAATAAATAAAAAAGTACCACAAGGACATTATGGAAGCAATATTTAAGAACAATACGCCTCTGCAGACCCTTCACAACCCACATGAGGGAAACCATTCGGATATTACAAAAACATGGAAGAAGTTTGTCACATGCACTAAAACAGACTGCTTTTGTAATAAAAGACATGTGTGATCAACATCTGATAAGTGAAGTGTTTTCTTTTTTTACATTTTACAATTCTGACCCATATGAGGTGTTATTAAAGCATGATGAGGATAAATAAATCAGAGTTCCCAGACTTACCCAGTGTGCAGATGAGCTTGTGTCCATGTGTTTCAGCTGGCTCGCCCGTCCAGAGCCCTTAATGTGCAGCATGCCTCCAAGTTCTCCACGCAGATGGTCTGGGACATTGTAGTACAGTACAAATCACACTGTTTCTTAAAGTCTCCCTGTTAAAAACGTCCAGAATAAAACCGCACAGCCCCGAAACACCGAGCCGGTCCATGGGAGGAGACGCGTTACTCCACACCGACAAGCATCTCCATCAGAGACGACGTGGCAGATGTTGCAGACCAGTGTGTGTGTGTGTGTGTGTGTGTGTGTGTGTGTGTGTGTGTGTGTGTGTGTGTGTGTGTGTGTGTGTGTGTGTGTGTGTGTGTGTGTGTGTGTGTGTGTGTGTGTGTGTGTGTGTGTGTGGAGCTGGTGATGGCCACAGACTGCTCAGATGCGCGCTCCTCAGTGCGCTGCGCTCTTCTGCCAAAACTGAGTCTCCGGGATCAGTCCAACCAGACAGGGGGGTGTTTGTTATGTATTTCATCTCACTGTTATGGAAGAAGCATTCTGATTATTTATTCTCTCCTTGTGAATCTGTATCTTCATTTTATTCCTCACATGGCACCAACAAATTATATCTTAACACACAGTACCAGTCAAAAGTTTGGACACACCTTCTCATTCAGTTTTTCTTTATTTTTGATTTTTTTTCTACATTGTAGATTAATATTGAAGACATCCAATGAGAAGGTGTGTCCAAACTTTTGACTGGTACTGTAGATACACCCAAAACCAATGCAACAGCTCTACCTTTATCTATTTACTTATTGTGCTTGATTCCAGTTTTGATCTACTTTACTAGATTATTTCAATCATACCATGCTTTACACTTGTATATCACAAATCAGAGGAAAATGTTGTACTTTTTACTCCACTACATTTGTCTGACAGCTCAGAATCACCCCATTGTCCAAGTATGTGATTAAAATCAAGGATATGACCACTTTTTTTTCCCCACACCTCTCTTAATATACTTACACAGAAATAGAAATAACAGCTAAGGACAAGGACAACAAAGGATAAGGATAGACAGGACTTATTTGTACACTAGTAGTGACAAAATGGTGTGTATATATACATATACATATACAGTATCAGTCAAAAGTTTGGACACACCTTCTCATTCAATGGTTTTTCTTTCTTTCTTTTTTAATTTTTTTCTACATTGTAGATTAATATTGAAGACATCCAAACTATGAAGGAACACATATGGAATTATGTGGTAAACAAACAAATGCTCAACAAACCAGAATATGTTTTATATTTTAGATTCTTCAAAGTAGTTGAATGAGAAGGTGTGTCCAACTTTTGACTGGTACTGTATATAAAATAAGAAGTTTATAACATAACATATGTCAAGATAGGCCGGTGTCACCGAAGCTGAGCTGAATGCTATTTTATTTTGATATAGACCACACATTTATTTCTGGAATACTTGCTCATATTTTCCCAAACAAGAAAAAACACCACTACGCTGGACACAAAGTCAGAGTCAGACACACCCAGGTGATACAGTAGGTGTGGCTTTGCTGGAGGTTTGTCTCACTGGATGGAGCTTCGCTTTAATTTCAGCCTGGTCTCTCAACACGATGTCAGCTACACTGAAAGTGAGAGACGGCAGAGGGACAATGATTGCCGGAGTCTGATTGATGCCCAAGTAAACACTGGTGATGGCAGTGGACGCATCCATTTGCTCGGCTAAGTGTCTGCTAACAGCTCAGGGCAAATGTGGTGACATGAAAAATGGCCAGATTTTAAATAGGAAGCTTTAAGTGATTTAAAAATAGAATCAAGGACAGGTGGTTGTTTTTTAGGGGCTGCATGTTGTTTGAAGAAACAACCCGTCAACAACATGACATGGTGTTGAATTCACATTTATCATGCTGAGGTGTCCTTGAACACACACCAGTCCCAGAGGTGCTGCTCTGTGGCTCTGAGTTTGACCTCTGACCTCTTAGGAAAAAAGAGGATTTTACCTGTGGAGAAAAAAACTTTTATAGCTGAAATTCTTTAGGATAATCAACATTGTATATCTTTGAAAATCCAGAGTGAAGGAGGTTGAGTAACTTACTATTGAAATGATATTTATGTGTTAAAGGAGTTGCCCTTTAAACCCACAAAACTCACAGTTTGCCCTCCATCTGAGCACGTCTGCCTCAATCCTGTCATTACAATAAGGCCCTATAAGATGCATGATCATGTATGGATTGATAAAATAAGTGGAATAAAGCATCTGCAGCAACCTCTGTAGGGTGTAAGTCGGGTCATGGGAATTGGCATTTCCCATTAGTTTACATTCATCATCTTTGTAAGCAATGATTTAAGCAATTATATGCAACGTTTGATGTGGCAGTTCATGCAAATGCGATGATGTATTATAACAATATCACGAGTAGAGAAGAGTCATATTAATATGTGTTACTTTGCCAATATCACTGAAGCAAACATTAGCCATAAGATATTGGTCATACGAGACCCAGAGAAATGAGCGAGGGTGTTTTTTTATTAGCAATGAATTCAACTTCAAATTTCAAAAAATCACACATTCTGGCTTATAATTGGAAATACTGTGAGCAAGAATTCCCAGTGGTAACATCGTTTTTAAATGTACTTTTCAGAAATGGTGCCACTTAGTCTTTTTTTATTTACTTTTCTTTGACCGGTCGGTCCTATTTTCAGGCTTTAGAGCTGCAGAAAAGTCTGGACCTCGAAGGCGTCCAAGGAAGAAAGATGTCGAGTCCTGCAAGGTAAGTGGAAAATGTCCTTACTCGGTTCAAAATGACCCAATGAGATGACTTTGGGGAGAAAAGACCATAAAGATTTGATAATGAGAGATCCTTTCAATTTTGGGGACGTTAATTGGACTTTTTAATGGAGCCGGGAAACTCGCACAGCCAGCAGAAAAAACAGAAACCCTTTTAGATGTCCCCTCTAGGAGTTATGAGCTTTGCAAGTCCGTTCCTCTCTTTGTTTGTGTCTCTGACTTTGCTTGGTATGTTTCTACAGTTAATTCTAGCTCACATCAAGGTAAGAGATCCTCCCGGGCCCCTTTTGTCTGCAGACAGACATTATTAATCTGCCAACCGTTCCCTTCTATTCATCTCTTCCTCTCTCTCACAAGCCAGTCTCTTTCCTCTGTGTGTGTGTGTGTGTGTGTGTGTGTGTGTGTGTGTGTGTGTGTGTGTGTGTGTGTGTGTGTGTGTGTGTGTGTGTGTGTGTGTGTGTGTGTGTGTGTGTGTGCTATTCAAGGTGTTTTCAGTTCACGCCACTTGATGAAATGAAAACGGAAGTTTGTTGTTGTGGAAAAATCATATTTAATTTAACCATTCAGAGTCAGGCGGCTATTTTAGGTTTCCATCCATTACATAAAAAAGCTCACAAAGGCTAGTCATGATGGAGGACAAAGAAAAACAAAAACTGTTTACAGTCTGAGAGATAAGAAACCACGAGTTCCACTGATACAGCTATTAGACGCCCTCAACAAGCGCCCGACATTGATGAATAACCATTCTCCGAATATGCTGCATCAGCCATGAGGGTACATAATAAACTTTGACTTCTTCCCCCGCCTCCTACCTCTGCAGGAAGATGAAGTGACTGAACCGTTAGTAACTCGCTGCTAAACCTGTGATTATGGTCACAACATGCTTTCAGCCCTGTGCACCTGTCAGGCCGGAAACTGTCCTGGAAGCAAAAAATTATAATAAACTGACTTGTTTTCTGCAGACAAAGCAGGGCAAAGAGTTGTTTGCAGTTGATTAATGATGCATGCACCACCTAATGTACGCTAAAATAGACCTCCCTTGGTCTTCAAGGATCATTAGCCATGTTTTTATTTCAGGGCCACAACGGTACAAACCCGTCATGTTACAAGTTAAGTATTAAATTATGTAAAAGAAGATATTGTTGCACTATTGTTTTTCATACAGAACAGAACAATTTTTGTATTTGCATTTGTGGTACTTTGTACTACCACTTTTACCACCATTTATCCATTACTTTTAGCTATTTCAACTATTTGACCTAATTTATCATTTATTCATAGCATTCAGCCTTCTATTTTAACCATTTATCATTCTTTTTTTAAGAAATCAACTGTATCTATTTTGACCATTTATCTGATACCTTTAGCCATCAATTTTAAACATTCATACATTATCTTTAGCTAATTATATCAACTCTTAGCTGTCTATTTGAACCATTTGATTGTTACTTTTAGCCATCAACTTGAACCATTCATAAATCATTTTTTGGTAATTATATCAAGCCTATCTATTTTCAACCATTTAATTTTAACCATTCCTACATTCTTTTTTGGTAATTATGCCAACTGTTAGCTGTCTATTTGAACTATTTACTCATTCTTTTTAATTACTTTATCAAATGCTAGCTATTTCTGTAATTTATCTGTTACTTTTAGTCATCTATTTGATCCAGTTATCCCATATTTGTGAACTATTACTATTACTGTAAGTTATCAATTTCAATTTTTACGTTACTTGAAATGTTTAGTAATTTAATTTTTTGCATATTTTTTTCACTTGCTAACTATTTTTCCTAACACAAATTGATTTGATAATATTATAATCAAACTGGAATTTCAACTTGTGTAGGCCAGTTGAGCTATTCTATAATCTTTCTACGTATCCCTTGGCAACTGCAGAAGTACATCCTGACATAGAAGTACTTCTGGTTGGGAGTATGCGATTCATTAAAACTCTTGTTGTCTGACTCGTTGAAAGCAGGTCATAGGTTATTGTTTTTTAATATTAATGCTCTCCTCATTGATTAAATATATCATTCTTTGTAATGGATTTGGCCTTTGAGGAGATATTGATCCATATTCTCTTCACAGCAGGTTGTTTTTTCAAGGGCATCACGGCTCTACCTGAGTGAACATGTGCAGCCTCCTCAACACAATGTACATTATGAATAAGCTTACATCACGTTTGGCCTCAAGGTTATGACCCGCTGTCGTAATGAGATGCCGCTCACCCTGCAGAAGGTCTCGTTGTGATCCAAGGCCGACACAGAGGGCTTCAATATTAATGACACAAGCTGTTGATGAGTATCTACCTGTCGGTCCGCTGGGGCTCCGCTCACAGCTTGTTGATAAGAGCTTCTGGTGAAAGAAAAAAGAATGAGCTCAAAGTCTTAAGAAGGATATGTCCTTGCATACTGTCAATAACTTGGATATTGTCTGGAAGCTCACAGGCGAAGTCGATCTAGTTTGAAGATGTCCACCAGGTAAGTCCTTAAATTCTGGGTGTTTTTGTCAAATGAAATTGACTTTATTTAAACTCTGGTGAATAAGTTAAGAGAGAACAACAGGAGAAGTGCTGTGCTGGTTGGAAGGAATGAGAGGAACTGACAGAGGAAACATATTTATGGGTATACAAACATCTGTTTATGTCATTGGAAAGTAGACTAGGAGTGATTCTAACAGTCATGTAAAGTGGATTATGACAAAGAGATCTTTAATGTCTATCCGTTTTAATGTTGGCTGGATTAAAGTTTATTTCAATTCTTTCCAGTGAATAAGGTTCTTATTGATACATCTTTGTGAGCTAAATTACTGTTCTCCAATTTTTTGTTGCATTGACCTAAAAAATCTTAAAATTTCTTTGTCGTCACAAAAAACATTTCTTCAAATACAGATGTTTTATGCTACATATTGGGGCATGAAAAATGTAAAATAAAAACCAAAGAATAAAACTATATATATATATATATTTATTTATTTATTTAGGTGTGTTGCACTAGGCTCCAGTCGTTGGGATTAATTTGAAATCTGGCATAAATAATTGGAAACCTTGATGAAGGTTGAATGATGCTTTTCTTTATGATTCGGTTGCACCAGAGTCAATGTCTAAGGACACATTTTAAACCTTTCTTTAAAATCTTTGTTGAGTCCTCTTCTTAACTTTTTAAACTTTTGAATCAGGTTTAATTAACATTTCATAACTCAAGTATTGAAAACCAGAGCCCATTTCCAACAACATAAACTTTAAACTTTTACTTTCACTGCCGCACACACCAACGGACACACTTGGACGGTACAATATAGCACAGCAGAGCCACAGAGACCTAATCACAGTTGTTCCATTACTTTTTCATTCCGAGAACATTGTGAGAAAAGTGGTCACTGGGGCAAAAGCTAATGGGGATCTGAACTGAACTAGAAATAGAAAATAAATGCTTACACAGAGAGGATGAAAAGCCAAATGTCACCTCTGAATGGCATTAATTCCCACATCAGCCTCGCAGCCATTTACCCTTTCTTGCTGTATTTTCCTTTAAGTGGAAAGATGTATTGCTCCTCCTGCAGACGCTTGAAAGCATCATTGTGAGATAATGAGTCACAATGGTCAAATAAAATAAAAAAAGGCAAATTAGAGTTGAATACTTTACATAAAAGCACTTCAACTTGAGCACGTTTCCCCTTTTATAGACTTTTTTCTTAAATGTCACTCAACTTTAAACAGGTGGGTTCAGGAAGTATCAATCAAGGACAGATCTTGTAGCTACACGGCCGCCAAGGTCGTGCATGGTGATTAATTTTCTATTATTCAACATTTTAAGCTGCACAATGGTTAAAATGAGTGTGTAATGTGAAAGAGGTAGCTCATAATGATAAAACCCACAGAGAATCATCACCCAACTCTACAGTTCCTCTTAGTTTAGAGCTTTTAAGCATCTTTTAGCTCATTGTTTTGGTTTTGTAGCCCCCAACTTTATTAACCAATCTGTAGAGAGACAAAGTTAGCGACTAGCTGCCAAACAGCTCACATGCATTTCTCCCTTTTGAGTAGACTTACTGCCATAATGTAATACAATGTATAGACACTGTTGTGTTTCTAGCTTGCTTTCTCGTGGCCAAAATGGATTAATCGTGCTTTAATTCCCTGCCTCGAAACAATGAAAAGATTAAAGTGTTATCTTTCAAGGCCATGAAAAGCCTTCGCGGTGCAGAAGTTTTCATTGCCAGACCTGCTGTGAAAGCAGACGGTCCGTTTGTTTAGACTGTCTCCGATTTTTAAATTTAAGAGCTATTTGTTCAAAGAAATACCTTCAAGCTGTATTTTTTTTTTTTTTTTAAAGGGATGAAAAGCAGAAGACCCGGGGGCTTTTATCCTGTAAGAGTCTGCAAAACAGCATCCTTATGAATTAGAGCACTGCAGCTCCCTCTTCATGGTCTTTTTTTTTTTAAATAATGCATTCATATTATTCAAGCAGGCTGGTCTCATCCAGCATCCGGCAAGAACTGAAAAGATGCAAAGAGGCAAGGATGTGGATTGAGTAGTTTGTGGGTTTGTTTGACGAGAAAGCAGTTCAAAGAAATCTCTGTGGAGTTGCAGAAATGAGGTTGCTGCAGAAAATAAATGATGTTGAATCTCGTGGCGAGCTTTCTTTGTGGTAACACACTCCATCAGAGAACAGGTCTTTCTCTTCTTCTCTCTGTCTCCATTTGGCCTCTAATCAGGTTGACAAGTGCTCTGCTGCTGTTGTGCAATATTGAAGACAGGGGGAGAGGAACAGAGGGGAGAAATTCCCACCCAAACCGCCGTCCTACTATACTGTGACATGTTCTTCCTCTTCTTTTATGTTACTTTCACGTCTTCCTCAGATGGAAAAATCTAATCTTTTCAAAGTACTGAAGTGTCAGAGGATGAAACACACTCTCCGTCCACCACAGAGAGAATCGCAGCCATGGAACTTCTTTCTTCGAGGCCGTCTTAATGATGCCTGCATGTGCATTGGCGCACATATCGTACACGTGTGCATTAGTGTGCCAGTGCTTTGATTTGCAGAGGAGAAAAAGGAATTCAAATTAGATTCGAGATTGATTTCATTTGATTTGGAGTGAGACGGGCAGGGGAGGGAAATGTCAAAGCGTTCACCAGCAAACACAACATCTCCAGCATCTAGAGAACAAGACAAACACAGCACTTACTGCCAGTTTACATCAGCTGTTCTACCGGCGAGTCTTCAGCTTGCAAAGGTCCCACAGGTCAAAGATGAAAAAGGGAAGTGCGTGCAGACTCTGACATCCCTCGTCAAACAGCGCGTAAACAAAGGAGCCCTGCCGGCATCAGAGAGCAGCCTCAGCAGCAGCTGGATCTCTACATGAACCTCTGACCGCTGAACACTGCTTTGTTTCACACAGATACTGGCACACACAGCAAGTTTATGAGAAAAAAATATCTATAAACTGCAAAAACGTCTCTACAATTCTCACATTGAGCTTTTAAGATTTATTTTTCTTGAAACTAAAATGGGTTGCCGGTGGGATAATCCTACTTTCTGCCAGGTGAGTTGTACCAGGAGCACCGACATCTTGAGACAAGAATGAAATGAAGCAGATTGCTGATATGTTCTGCAAGGAAGTCGAAATATTTCACCCTATTATCAGATTATCTATACTTTTGTAAAGAAACAAATATTTGGGGACTCATTAGTAGCCAAATGGACAAGGATGGGACTTTGGCAGTCGGTTGTTACAAAAGATGTATGAGTAATGAGTTGCATGAGTTGTTTTTTTTTATATATTTTAAATATATATTTTTAAACCATCACTGTGGTTGTAACATGCCACTTCTCTTTACTACTCTGGTGATACCTTCATGCCTTCAGCCTCCATCTATCACCTCATCCTACACATTATATGCTAAGCTTTTGTTGTTGTTGATTTAAGACCTGATGTTCACGTGTTCTTTTGTTAAAGGGTTTTCAGTTCTTGAACATTATCCTTGTTGTAGCTGTGATTCTTTGAGAGTTGCTGAACATCAACATGTTAGCATTTAGCTCAAGGCAGCATCAAATCCTCACTGAGCTGGCATGGCTGTAGGTTCTTAGTCTTGTTGTTTAATACCTTGTTCAGAGTTGATGTCATGTAGAATGACATTGAGGCTCCAGTGCTTTCAAGAAAAGATACTGAGCAATAGTTGAAATATAGAATATGTCTGTTCTTCTGTGCACAAAAAGCAAAAAATGCTTCTTCTCATTAAATGTGATGTTCTTTCCTGCTCCACTTGAGAAATCTTAAAAGGCTAAAACAGGCCAGTAAAGCAGCTTATTACCATCCAGGTGGAGAGAACTATGTAATGAACATGTGGTCAACCAGGCGGTTTGCTGCAGTTGCATTTAAGAGTCATAAAATGTGCTTTTACAGCAAACCAATAACCCCTTCAGACTTTAAGACAATCAGGGCTGAGCAGTGAGCATGCCTGTAATTGCTGGAGTAATAATAACCTGGTAAAGTCCGTATTCTGCTGCAGAAAAGCCACTTTCTGATTAATTAAACCTGGCCTGCAAGCTTCTCTATCTATAGCTGAGACATAAGAGGGCTCACCGTGGCTCCCACTGAAGCCCGGGGCCACTGGCTTTATGAGGACTGTAAATCAAAGTGGAACAGAAATGTAATTTTTTTTTTTTTACTAAGTCACAAAGTTTTGTTTTTTATTGGAGAACTGCGGGGATGAAGTGTCCTGGTGGTGTACCTGCTGCTCTTTTTGGTGAGAAAACAATGAATAAAATATCAACTTCTAAAGGCGCTGATGATATAATTCCCCGCGTTATCAAGGTCGGTATCCCAGCTGCTGTGTGAAATCATAATTAGCCAAATATATATTACCTCCAATATGATTATCTCATTAAAATCTAATCTAATTAAATCAAAAGTTTATATCATCAAGGGGTGTGCGGTAAACTCATAAACTGTAAAAGTTAACTCTGCTGATACCAAGACGGACATAAAAACACAGATCTGATGAAAACAATATAAAAAAAACACACATTTTCTGCTCCCTTTAGTGTCAAACTGCTTGTTAGCGGGATCATAAATTGCATGTTTTTTTAGGATAGCGATGGGAATATGTATGACCCATGATATTGCTGATCTACCAGATACAGATCCTGGATCTAAAGGTCATCTGGAAGCCTGTGAAGAAGCCGTGAGTCAGTGAATCCCGGGCTGAGCCTCGTATCCCACCGACAGAGAGCGACGGAAGACACAATTGGCTCATCATGAAGCTGTCAAGCGACCCCGCTCATCCACATCGGTGAGCACAGTCACACTTCACTGCCACAAATAACACGCTCGCCATTAATAAATCCAACATGCTCTAAAAGAAATACAGTATCCAGGGAACAGCTTCTACTTTTTGGCCTTGAGCTTTCTCTGGAAACAAGTCTGATTATGTTTTTTTAAACTGAAAGCTTTCTTTGAATAGTTGACAAGAAGCATTGAAGCTATTGTTTTTATGTCCAGCCGCCTATGCTCCTTCAAATCTGTTTATTTAGCTATTAAACCATCATGTTTGGCTCTGGTGCAGAAAATGTCATCTTTTGAGAAATCTTTTGAGAAATGAAAAAGAGCTTTGTCGGGTGGATTTAACCATCTCAGCAGTTTTCAGTGCAAATTCACCCATTTTGCAAATACTGTTATGCAGTGACATCCTCTAAATAAAGAAAATGCTGATTTGCATTGCAAACAGTTGAAATAATCCACCCAATTCTGACCGTATTTCATATGTTTGAAAAACAATTTAAGACTTATTACCTGACAAATTGAAATGCTTATTTGGATATTTTTGCTTCATATGAAGCTCAGTCGAGCTTTGTCTCTTTACAAGAAACAAAGGACTTTACTCCAGTGGTGGTTTGAAAAGCCCCGTTACATAAACAGTGCATAATGACACACAGAGCAACGGAGCAATCTGCCAGTACAATTAATGAAATATATAAAAGTTTTGATGTTTTCAAAGAAATCAACCACAGGAGCTACACGGCAATGGACAAAAATACCCTGGGTATTACTGTATTTCTGGAGGAGCGGAAATTAGCTGAGGTGTGGGATTTTGATTAATATTTTCAGCCACTAATGACTCATGACCAGAGAGCTACTGACTGATGAAAGCTAGATAACCCTGCAAGAGGCGTCTGATCTGAATATATGGAGAATCGTTCAGTCATCATGATTTGTCGCAATCTAGCAGTGATTTCCCTTTTTTATGACAATAATTTATCTACGCAGTGAAAAATTTTAATCAGTGGTGGCAATAGGTAGGAAAACCCTTAATTGCAATCTTGTAGAGAGTTAGATAAGGAGATTTCTACCACTCTCTAGGGCCGGGAGTTGATTGAGTTAAGCATAAAAGCTGGAACCAGGGTGAAACAGCAAGCTTGGCTAAACTACTAGCACCTCTAAAGATAACTAATAAACTCCTTCATCTCTTTGGTTTAAAGGAATTGTTCAATATTTTGGGAATGATATCTTTCTGAGAGTTAGACGAGAAGATTGATACCACATATGTACAGTAAATGTATTTCTACAACTAGCGGCCGGTTAGCGTAGCTTAGCATTAAAACTTTTTTAAAATAAATCAAATAAATCAGCCAAATCAAACACAGTAAGGCAACTGTTTCCTTGTTTCCAGTCTTTATGCTAAGCTAAGATAGCTGCTAGGTGAAGCCTTATATTTGCTAGAAAGATGCGAGTTTTCTATCACTCTTCCAACCTAAAACCCTATTCACATTGCATGCATCTTGGGTGGATTGGATAGCTATTTGATGAAGAGTAAATTAATCAAAGAAGCATTCAATTTGGACTGAAATCCAATTGCTCTACCCTCAGACGGTTGATCGAGCGATTCCCTCGATTTCAACACGATCATACAGAACGTGTGTCAAGCTTTTGCAGCATTTATCTGACCCCTGATCTGTTCCTCCATGTGCTTGTGTCAGATAATGGATAGTTGTTGCATATATGTTGTTAATGTGGAAAACAAAACTAAATTAAATCACGTGGATTTTTACCAAAACACCTTAGTTTTGTGACTGTGACGTAACCAGCAGACTCCAGGATTCTGCACAGATTTTGTTTTGATAGATCTATATTTTCCTTCTTGCTTCCAGTCTTTGTGCTAAGCTAAGTTGATCCTCTACCGGCTCTAGAAGGCATAAAAGTGTATTTCCCCAAAAATGTCACCACACTTTAAAATGTAACTCATAAAGCTGCTAAATGTAAGCTCGCCAGTGAGAGAGAACAAAAGGGCACTATATCCAGTGGTTAGCATTACAATGGAAGTCGGCCCACAATGTTGAACTGGCCAAGTTATCAGCTCCACATTTCTCAGATTTACACATTTAATTATAATACTGCCCCTGATTTATTTCTGGAACTTATAAAAAACTAACTTTATTAGTAACTTCATTGACCTGTTTTAAAAGTGTTCTATCTTTGCCATGACTTAAAGTTACTTGGAAAAGGAACATATCTGTTATTCTGAACACGCCCTCAAGCAGTCAAATCCCGCATCTGACTTGATTTATCATGTTTCATTATGCAGCTCGGAGCTCACGCTGCTATCTATCTTGCTAGCTTACACGGGGAATGACTGATTATCATGCTCATGGACCTTGTGTAAGAACTCTCCAGTAAAACCACGTCAAAGATTTGGAAGGATTACATGGCTGGAATCATGTGTATCATGCAGAGATAGTCAATGGGCCACTACTCAGAGGGGTTTTGGCTCACAGTGCTTCCTTCAACCAGTAATAACCGAAGATGGGATTTACTGTAGTGTTGGTACTCTAAAAGAAAAGGAATGATGCTCTGATCCAAAGTGTTTGACCAAGTTTACATCATTTGTTCTCATGAAACGTCACGCTTATTTAATTGATGGCAGCAATAACTGTGCTGGGTCCTTTAATAGCTTGCCAAAGTCAGAGTAATCAGTTCTTTTTCCTGAACTTATTTATGGAAGCTCTCACCGAATCACCGAACAGCCACCGCCCACCTCCCTCTGCTGCCCTACATACTGTACCCCAACAGCTGCTGCATGTCTGCACTCTGGTAATCAAAGGTAAGAAAGGTTTGGACAACCTTTTGATCTGAGCCGCCTTATTATGCTTCACCTTGTTTCACCTTTGAGATGCACTCGCATGACACAAGATCCACCACAAACACATGGTTACATGTAAGTAGTAGTGGAAATGGTGAATTTTTTTTACTACAAAAAACATTCTATGCTTGGCTGAGGTGCAAAAGTTGGTGTATTTATTAAAAGCGAATTTGACAAAGTTCAATGGAGACTTTAACCTTCCTCAAATCAGGGATAATTATGTACAGGTTTTTTTTTTTTTTTTAGCTTTTTTAGCTTTTTGAGTTAATTAATCTCATTAAAATCAGCCATCTAGTAAAATCAAAGGGTGTTTATATCATCAAGGGTGTGCGGTAAACTCATAAACTGTAAAAGTTAACTCTGCTGATACCAAGACGTAAAAAGTATTTTAAAAAGAAAATGTTCTGCTCCATTTAGTGTCAAACTGCTTGTTAGCGGGATCATTAATTGCATGTTTTTAGGATAGCAATGGGAATAGGAAAGCATATGATGGGCATATGTATAACCCATGATATTAAAATCAGATATCGCTCAAATCGATATAGGAAACAATCAAAAAATCTAAATTTCTATCAGCATCATCTTTTTTGTTCATTTGAGGTTTGAATGTCAAGCTTTCAGTGATCAAAAGTCATCTTGCACCCTCTTATTCTGCAATAGATTAATGGCAACTGACTATTATAATACACTATATTTCTCGACTGAAGTGACAAAACGTCAACGTAGACTTTAGTTTAGCAGCGGTCTCCTGGATGAAATGGATTTGACCCACCTGCCCTGTCTGGACTATTTTCTACTTTATACTATGTCAGATGTTCTGTACATCCTGGAATGCACCATAAAAATATACTCTCCATTATGTCAGTTAGTGGCAATTATGATGATGACAATGACAGATGTTCAATATCATGATAACAGTCATAATGATAATGATGATCAGGATAATGAATATCATTATCACTCAGATAAGGTGCATTGTGTGGAAGTAAATGGGTCATAAAGATGATTATGAGTAATATTACACTATTATAAACTACACCTACTACTCTTTCAAAATCGGAGAAACTTTAAATTAATTCAGCTCAGCACGAAGTGTTCCTTATGGTATTGGTTACAAACTAAATAACAAACTACCAGGTCAAAGGTCTCCATGTGCACTGGTGCATTCAGGTACACTACAGTGAGCTGTAAAAACAGACAGGTTTAATGGTCTCTCTAATGAGAAAAGGCTTTGTTTGTCATGTGATTTTATTGCTCATTACATGCTTATTTAAAGGCCATATTTTTAAGTAAAATGTCCTTTAACTCTAATGGACATTTATGGAGGGATGACTATATATGTTTTGGTTTTTTTATCAGTTTTTTGAGGCAGATTTTATTTGTCGACCTTGAAACAGGAGACAAAATTCTTCATTTGCAATGTACTGTAATATTGTGAGAGAAGTTTTGTTATTTTCTGACAAATGTTTCTGTATTTTTGGTCCAACAGTATTTGCACTGCAGACTATCTAGCCAACTAGCTACTATTATACAACACAGACAAACAAATACACTAAGGGAAGAATACAACACCTAAATACACTCTCACATCCTAATGTCAAATCATTGTATTCTGTGTCTATATATCCTATTTTAATAACTACTTAAGAGCTCTGTCTGACTGATTTTTGTTTGTGTTGTTCCTGCTGTGTGTTCCCATGTCCCCTCAGCTCCTAGGACCATGAAAGCACCACCACAGAGCAATGCTGCTGTACAGTCATCACACCGTAGCTGACACCTCTGTTAAGGTGGGATGCAGCAGAAGGTCACGTAAAAGTCCAACAGAGCCCGAGGGTTCCTCTCTGTTCCCGTCTCCTTTCTTTTCCTGTGTCAAAGGAAGCCATCATTCATCAGAACTGGTGCTCACCTTTGAAGCTCGGCCAGGCAGTATATCTTTTTGTCATCATCATAACTTTTCAGTATATTATAATTTAAGTGGTCGGTTTTCAAAAGTCGAGCCTGTGACGGGACTTCAACCAATCGCAAGTCATTGCAGAGAGAGGGCGTTCCTATTGGCTGTTCTATAAATGAAGATGGTGAAAAGCAATGGGGGAATATACTGCAAGAAAAAAATTGCTATTCCAGCTTGGCAGTAACTGAATACACTGCAAAGAAAACCAAAAAAAGGAGGACAGACTTATCAAAAAGAGAGACTGACAATATTGGTGAAGTGTTTCAGAGATGGAGAGAAAGAAGTTCATGGTTCAGCAACATTAAAGTGAGGCTCACGGCTACAGAAGGTTGGGGCAAGCATCATTTCTTCTCCATCTTTGTAATAGTTTAGCCCTCTGCAAAGGAAAAAAAACAAGCAACATTTTCTCTCCGCCTCTGAACTGTTTCATCGATATTGTGACTCACCAGAGCCTTGAATCACAGAACGTCATCTCAAAGGGCTTTACAGCAGGGTTATTCTTATAGAACTGTCGCTATGTAACAGAACCAGGATCACGATCTGGATGATGTTTGACATGAATGACTAGTACTCGTATAGGTTCCTGCCTTCAGAGTGACTTAGTCTCTGCACTATCAACCCTGAACAGAACTACAGGTGGAACAGAAATCTGACCTCAAGTGTCAATCAAACCAAAGCTGCTCGTTTGGCTTCATGGCTGATCAATCGCATCTGTGACTCGCTACCGCCATTACGAAGGCAAAGGAAGAACTCAGCAGAAGATCAGAGATATTATGATGTACGTATCCTTGGGAAGTTACCAGTGGGAGCAGCTGTCACTCACCAGTGAACATGTTGGCTAAGCTTCATGGTAAGGCGTCTGGAGTGCAGCCTCATCTGCATTTCCAGGCTCCCGGCTCAACAGCAAGAGGTTTGTAGGTTAATCCGTGATAAAGCACACAACTTCAAGCAAGTCTGACGAAATGATTTTAAGGCCCATTTACTAGCTTTTTCCAAAACTTTTCTTGAAGACTTGAAGAGGTGCAAGATCCAAGATTGGGAGCCTTTCTACTGCTTCTCCACGGCTCTCAACATGTAGACGACGAGCTGGCAGCTCATAGATAACGGTGTACAGCAAAAGTGCACGTTCACATGCACAACCATGGACTAGAAGCAGCTCAAAAGAATATTTAGTATGTCCAAGAAACAGAGTATGTCAAATGCAGTAAACCTAAAATACCGGGAAGACCTCCTGCATCCGGCCTCGTTTTGCAGTATGCAAAGGCAGCATGCTTTTTCTGGCTTTTCTGACCCACAATCCTCTGCACAGCAAATACATGAGCAAGAGGGTCAAAGTTCAAGATGCAATGTTTTGACGAAGCAGTCTTTCCAAAATGGATACTGCATGCAACAGTACGTACTTTGTTAAGGCTGCTGCAGAATGTACTAAAAGTAAAAAGATAAAGAATGCGATATCAAACAACGCTCCATCAAAGACGGAGCAGAAACAGACTGCTAGATTGTAAATGCAGGTTTTATACTGTAGAATATAGGATGGTTAAAACTATATATACACCTTAAAAAATAACTATTTTGTAGTAATAAAGGAAGGAAATGCACTCAACACATTTATTAAACCCCAAGGATGCAATTTGGTGCTTAACAAATAACATATTTGTTAACAAGAAAACTCCACGGGGCACAATTAAAATATCGTGTTTGTAAAAGCTGTTTTTTTCTCCCCCTCTGTGTCACACTCAAGGTTCCACTTTGACTGGAACTCAAAACATAGTAAATATATCAAGTAAAAGACAATAAAGCGATATAAAAATGAGACTACCAGATCCAATAACAATAATCAGAGGATCAGGTCAGAAGGAAACAAAAAACAGCTGCAAAATTGAAATTAATTAACATTCAAATGTGGACTCAAACACGGCTGACCACTGTGGTGTGAGGAACAAGTCCACCCTGGAGGAAAAAAAACAGACTTGGCTTCATCAAAAGGACAAACACCTCTCTCTGTTTATTGCTGTTTGCTCTGGCTTTTCAAAGGCAGCGGATTGATCAGGCGTTCCGGGAAAGAAGCGCAGCGAGTCACGCTTTTAATAGACTTTATGACTGCGATTCATCCCGCCGTTTCCTGCGTGATCAGCACCACACCTGCAGGCCTGTTACTTTGACTGAACGAGCAGATGATAGAGTCACACCACATATATCTTTTACTTCCCAAGACAAGCCCTGAACAAATTACCTCAAAGATCTATTTTTTTAATACAGAACCCCATTGTATTTATTCCTAATTCCAGAATGAAAAATGTAGTTTTTTTTACCTGCAGAAACGAGTCTTTTTCCTCCTGCATCTAAAAATTGCAAACTGATGCGTTGTGGTGTCTGTACACTCCCATAATGTCTCTGTGTAATAACAAAGGGAAAAGCAGGTTGCAACACATTTTAGTAACACTTGAATCAAACCAAGCAGCAATATGGCACGGGGCCCTAATGGTTCTGCTGTGGTTTTCATGACACAGAGGCTCTTTAAACATCCATGCACAGAGCCCATTAACCGAGGAGCATTTCCTGCTGGGAGTCTCACAGTGCCATACGCATTATGATCCCCGTGTTTAAAACCCAGCACGAGGAGGCGGGCTCTAATGGACTCTAATGATAATGTTCAGGGAATACTGCATGTATATTTCATAGTCCCAAAAAATAAAAGATCAATTCCAGTCGTGTTACTTAGAAACATTTTTATTTGATGAAAGTATCTTTTTCTCTCAGGGTCAAGTAGGAAATAGACTTTACAAATACTATACAAGTCAGTTGTTTGATTTAAACTCCAACACCACAAACACAAACAAAACAGAAAAAAGGGATGACTGTCACTGTAAAAGGATAATGTTGATGTGTTTTTGGGGTTGTATGAGGTGAAGCTGATGGGTAAATCATTTGTCAGGCAGAGATTCAACCAGACATCTGCTCTCATGTCAGAAAGATCTCTCCCTGTTTGGAAGCTTTTATAGATGCCATCAACATTAACGGTGAACGTGAGCAACCTTGGTATACGGAGGTTCAAATGGCAGTGAGATGGAAGCTTTTTATAGAAATCCTTCAATGTGTGATGTTAAAGTAAAGTGCACGCGGCCTGGTTATATTTACCAACCAGGCCGGTTCAAACCAAAAAGGGACGCCACTCTCTGCTCGCTGATAGTTACTTTGAGGTTATCTTGCTTTGGACAGACAAAAAAAAAGTCAAAAAATTGAAATTTGGAGAAAAGAATTGTCTTTTGGGATCATTTTAGAAAGCTTATACACTGTATTAGCATCTTGCCTCGTGCAGGTTTAAAGGGTTTGCTCAGACAAATAACCCAAACATATTTTCTCTCTAAAAAAATCTTGAAAAAGTCACATCTCTCAAGCTTTATCTCAAAAATAAATCATCCGTTTGCTTATTTTAGATTAAGTTCCATATTGACATTTTGTTTTTCTAGCATTTGAACCTCCTGGTGGCTCCGTACCATCGTCAGAAATCTCAGGTATGTATACCTTAAAATAAGACTATTTGATTATTAGATAACACCAAAGGGAAGTGAGAGAAATGTGTTTTGTAATTTGGGCTAACTTACCCTTAGTGGTCACGAGGCTTCACAAGGTTTAAGCTCCAGTGTGAACAAACAGAGGCTTAATGAGAGAGACTGTCCTTCTCAACTGTACGACAACTATAGTAGAGGTGGGAAAGGTGAGCCAACACTTATAAAACACATGAAAATGGAGTTTAGTTGGATTCAGTTCACGTTGACAGAGAATCTTACCTCACCACAATGTTATCAAATGTACAAACACGTTGAGGAGGAAGAGATGATTCAGGAAAACACATTCAAACGTCTAGCTCTGCTGGTTGCATTTATGACCTTCACAAACTGTTGTGGAGGCCCAAAAAAAAAAAAAAAAAAAAAAAAAAAAAGTAAAACTGGAAGTCTAGAGTAAAATATTTAGCTGCACGCCTCTTGGCAAACCTATTTCAAACTCTTTGGCATGTACGAGCATTGTATAATTTCATTTATCATTTTTTCTCATCAATATAAAAATTGAGATAGAAAAAAGTAAAACAAAGAAAAGTATCAAATTTTATGCCTCCTATAGTTTATCTTACAATAAAATGTTGAACATCAAAAATGTTTTATGCCAAAAAGGCCATACACCAATTCTACAAAAAAAAAAATCGAAGCCTTTTATTTACACAGCAACGCGTCATTTCTGTACAGGACATTCATTTTTTTATTACAGCACTCATTCATGGCTCATACACACCGATTCCAAAGCAGAAAAATAGGATTTTTTTAGGTACCACATGTAGGGGAGACCAGGGGAGATGTTTTCGTTGTCCCTTTCCTGTGAATGAGTCCTTTTCCTTTTCCACGTCACATAAAGTCATTGAGCTCCAAATCCAAGGCTGCAGCCATCTCGTCGGCCTCCGAGCTGCTTCCTCCTTCTTCCTCGTTGGAGTCTTTAGAAGACTCGTCAGCAGATTCCTCCGCCGCCTCCTCCTCCTCCTCCTTGCGGTCGTCCTCTTCCTCCTTAGCTTCATCATGCTTACGTTTGTGGCCCCTGCAAAGAAAAACAAAAGATGATTTTTAAAAAAAAAGGGAACTTTAAAGCTTTAACCTGTGGGACTCCACTGCTGCTGAATACAACAGGATATCGTTGCCAAAATGCTTCATTTGAATTTTCCTTTTGTTATAGAACAAAACCAGACAAAAAAGATGAATGAAATTTCTCAAAGCTAAGGATTATACTCATTTACTTGCTCTGTTACTTTGAGGAATACTTTGATATATACATATACCAGCATTTGTAAATATAAATTATTAAGGCGGTATCTTATTTTTTTTAATCTGTACAAAAACAGATGCATAAATGTGGAGGAATGTCACAATATGAGATTTTGAAATCAGGATTATTGTCATCAGAAAAATCCCAGTTTCACGATTATTAAATCAGATTATTTCTAACAAAGCTAATAATTTAAATATGCATCATCATCATCAACTATATCCAGTTAGTTTTTTATAGTGTAACGTTTGGCTTCTTAAAAATAATTTAAATACTTTTAAATACTTTTTTGTTACCTTAATTTGAGCATAGAGGACGGGATGATTATGTCGGAGATGTTGGAACATACTCCAAGAAATCGCAGTCACTTTCTAACAGCTCGCTTTGCAAATTGGATATCCATCTTCTACAACTCTCAGTCATTTTGTTGATATCCAAAAATGTTCCCACCCGGCCAATTTAAGGCACTTTTTGGTGGACTTAAGGCTGGAATGTCGGTTCACTCTGACATTTTCACAGCTCTGCCTCGCAGCGCTTCAAACCAAACCGGCGAACACATGTGCTACGTGACTCGAGAGATTTGTTTTCCCAGGGAAACAATGCAGGAATCTGGACACAATAGATATTGTAGCTGCTATAGTTCTATTGGTTATGACATCGTCCCGACACTGCCGATCATATTGCGTTTTTAAAAAGGGTTTAGGCTTAGATTTACAAATTATGACTGATTGATCCTAGAATAATGCAATACACCTGCAGATGTAGGCCAAAGAAAGAAATTAATCTTCTAGAAACAGAAGATTTTGAAAAAACAAAAGCTTTGGGAGACTTCTGATGCTTGCCATGATATGTTATACGTTTCCTGAATCTCAACAAGGATGGTGAGTGCAACATAAGTGCCATCCATCAGTCAGAATGAACACAATTATGAGATTTCTTTTATTTTTTAAACAGACATCATCCCTAACCACACCTGATCGGATGACTGCAACTCCACCAGCTGTTGATGGTGTTTGCTTTCAGTTTTCTAATCAGAAATACATGATGGCTGTTCTGGAAATCAATTTCTAAACCACCAACCAACATCTGTTTCTGAATGAATGCAATGCACGAAAAACGCCTGGTTTCAACATTTCTAAAAGCGATTATGACGGAATCTGAATCAAATCTAACGTGAATGTTTTCCACCTAGCAGTGAAAACCGAGCTCTGGAGATGCAGTCAATGAATTGGAGTTTAATAATGAATAATAAAAACTAAACAAAAGACCAGTTGTTTCACATGAACATGAAAGCAATATGGTATACTCCCAAGTTAAAAACAGAAAATATAAAAGAAAGGGAACAACTCAGCACTGCATGGCCCCTTGAGAATAACACAATGCAATTAACAGGGGCTTGTTCTCCACACAGACTTTGTATCTGAACCCCCCCCCCAAGCTAAACACATCCACAAAGGACTGAGAGGAGCTGCTAGGAGATGTAAAGGCCCTTCAAAGCCGAGGAACCAAACAGAACTGTGGTGGTGACGGATTCAGAACAGACGTGAAGGGAGGAGAGCGGTAAAGATGGATAGGAGGAGCATAAAGGACGAGATAAGACGGAAAGACCTTTAAGAGGGGAAAAAAAAAAAAAAAGTGAATTTGGAGAAAACAAATCGTGTTAATGAGGCCAGAGATGCACTAAAGCTCCAAACCACTCTGGAGATGGTCACATTAAAACGCAAAATGCTGTGTCTCCAATTAGCCACATAATTACAGAAATAACTTTCCAATTAGGAAATTCATTGCATATAAAACCGGCATCTTGGGTTGTAAAGTGTGCTGCCAAAAAAGACACCTACTAAAAACACAAAATACTAGAAACAAAAACAAAAAAAGTAAAAGAATCCGCTATTTTTTGGTCTTTTTCTGAGTGTGGCATGAAAGATATACTACTGTGTGTTAAGTTTGGAGCTTGAGTAAGGACGTGGTTAGCCTAGCTTAGCATAAAGCTTAGCCGGGGGAAACAGCCAGCCTTACAAAAGAAAAACCCAAGATGTGTCTTATATTTTTAACCTGAATACAAACAGTAAATATTTTTTAATAATTTAGCTACATTCTCGCTTCATTTGGCGACTTTTATGACCCCGTTAGCGCCGAGCGATGTTTTGGGCTGTGCCTACTGTAACAGGCAGATATGATTCTAATTCATACCCAGCCTTCTGCTATCATTTTTTTATTCTCCTCATACATCATTTTGAGTTGTGTAGAACTGGAGAGACATTTTAATACAGTGGAATTAATATTATCTTTTTCCACTCAAGTGGATTCGAGATGAAAGCATGCATTCCTAAGTGGCTAAAGAATTCTTTTATGTGGCTGTAAACATGCCATCCCTCTTTCCACTCCAGCCTCTCCATGACATCCTCTGCATAGTGGCTTATTAGCATGATGCTAATGAGGTGTGTAGGTTTCTTTTTTTTTCTGTTGTTGCTGTGGTTATTGTGGAGGACTGACACCGGCTCTGCTGAGAGGGCCCCTCTCATTAGGCCACACCGCTGTCAGACAGCCTCGCTCACCTCCCACAACAGCGGGGCTCCGGCTCTCTGTTCATTAAAGGTCAGATGTTGGCTAATATCAGTGGAGAGGCTCGGTGACATGACAGTTACAGCGGACCCCTGCAGACTGTGTGATGTGTGTGGGAGGGGAAATGGATGGGTTTGTGCTAGCGCAGCTCTGATCCTGGAAAATAAAAAAAGAATTTGGATTTTTAGAGCCGCAGGATCGAGACTTCCGGTCAGAGGGTAATGTGAGGCGAGCGATTAATGGTTATTTATTTGGCAACAATGAGAGAAAATGAGGCTAATCCCCCGATGTAGCGCCATAAGTGATACTGTCCCCGCTACCTGGGCTGGTTGGCGACACTGCATGAGTCATTGCAGTTGTATGCGTATGTGGAGAGAATGAGTAAAAAACCCCGACATCCCACTCCTATTTCCAAAATATTAACAGTTGAGACAGCGGGGGGTTTGGTGAGGGACGCGTTCCTCCGTCGCTTTCTGCCTCGCTTCATTTCATCCAATCTAAATCCTCGTCTATTAAACCAACCACCCACAGAAAGAAACTCGGCAGACACTTCCACCGCGTTCGCTCACGTCAGCTCTGAAACGGGATTAGTTGTATTCCATTTTTATTAGATCTCTGCTGGTTTTACATGCTGTTAAACTGCGATGCTCAGAGTTCAACAGCTTTATTCACATTTCAACAAACACACTTTAAATAGAATACTCTCTTATGAATGCTTTTGTTTTGATTTGAATTAGAATTTTCCGACTGACATTTATATTTAGATATTAAATAGTAAAAGCTCAGGCTTTATGCATAAACTGCAACGCAATAAAGGGATACAAATATTTGATAAAAGGATTGCAGGAGGAGAATCAGCATTGGACATTTCCACCATGATAAAGAGGCTTTATTCTAATTCAGGTAAGATTTAGGGACGAACCCTTCCAAACGGCTGAATCAGCGTTGGGACAGATACTGACCTTATTAAGGGTCTGGTGGATTTGCCCTGCTACGCATTCAGTATAGTTCAATACTTCACTTCCTCTTCACAGAATACAGTCCTATTGTTTTAAGTGGCTGAGCCAAATACCAAAGGAAGGTCACAAACAAAAGTTTGGAGAGATGAAAGTGAAATAGTTCACCATCTTAAGAGACAAAATAAGTGAAAGTTAAGGCTTTCAGAAGCGGTTTGCACAGAAATAGAAGGTGTTAGAGTTGTCAAGGATAATCTGCCATCACAAATTCAGCGAACAGCTACGAATGTAGAGATGGGACAATTCAACGCCAACGTCATCTTGATTTGCATCAAGTGGCTGCGTAGAGTCAAAGCATGCATTCCCCTGGAGAACAAGCTGCAGCGAAAAAAACTCTCCCAAGATGCTTTAAAGTGTGGAAGTATTTGAGACAAGAGATCCAACAATGTGGTGCTCTGTAAACTCTTCACTTTGGAAATGGCTCATCACGACAATGCAACTGCTACGGACGAACACTTTAGAAAGCAAAGCATCCCAGAACAGGCAGCGAGACAGAATAGTGTCCACCGAAAAAAACAATATGACGATTAACCAAATGCGGAACTTGTTTAGGTTAGTAGTAATAACTTAAAATAGATTATCTAAATGTTTCCTCATTGCCTCCATGTGAAAAGTCATTTCTGCGACGCTTTTGCTATGGTAACATAACCATAGTCGTGAATCATTATTTGTATTTTCTGTTTACTTGAAAGGCCATGTATGAGAAAAAGGCTTAAGCTCATTTCCCTCTCCTCGCACTGATGCAAAAATACATTTGCCATTCATTATTTTAACTGCTTATTACTCCAGTCATATAAATCCATATCATCACCATTTCAAGTTTTAAGTCATTCTCCAGTTCAGGGAAGAGTTGCTATGACAACCAGTGATTAAATCAATACGTGTCTCACAGCAATCCTGTTCCATTTGTTTGTTTTTAAGGTAAGATGTTTTAATAAAATATTGAAGTATTAATCGGACACGTTTTTTATATTTATTTGGGGTAAATTAATAGTTTCATTTTTCAGAATAAAGAAAAAAATGAATAATATTTAGCATAACCAATACATTAGTTGTTAGATTAATCGACTAATCGAAGATAAATTGATGAATCGATAAATGACAGGTAGCTGCTGCTCTACAACAATGTACTGTTGTAAGTGTTATTGTAAGTGTAAGTGTGAAATTATACGATACAGAAACACCGGCGTGTCCGGAAGTTGTAAAATGTTGACAGTTGAATGAACTGAGTCAAGAGAAAGGCTGGTTCTAAGCCCTTACAGAGCACTTTAAAACCAAGCTGCTGTCAATGACACGAGAGGCACAGCAGGTGGTAATCATCAAATGGACTTTTAGTCATATATGTAACAATTAGGACCTCAAATTGGGTGAAAACTGGGACCAAAAGTACTAATTCATTGGTAACATGTCATATTTCCAGCTCTCTCCAGATGGTTTTGGAAATTAAACTCAAAATTCTTAGCTTCACAAAATGACACAAAGTCGTGTGGGAGCAAAAAGGTAATAAGGCGTCCGTTACTATAGATACGGATGTTAAGGTCATTACCTGGAGATGCTATTATCTCTTTGTACTATGGGAGTGTGATTGCATTATGGGCGCCAAGAGGACAACGCTACAGAACGCCTGCTGCTGAACAAACTGCCTGCAGCTACAGCCCCCTCAACGAATCATTAGAGAAACATAAGTGATATCAAATGACTCATATAAGTCAGGAAAACGGCAGACGCCCCCAAGTCGAGATACATTTCGACGAAAAATGTGTGTTTAGGTCCAGGCAGCAGTAACGCCGCCCAGGGGAGCATTCAGATGGGCTACGTTGGGCGAAGACTTCACAGATCGTGCTAGACGACAGTTTAATCCCGTCATGCTGAGTAACTATCACTTCTGATGAAGAAGTCAGCTCTCACTGAAGTCTGACACTGCGTATTCCACCCGAGGCGTCTCAGTTTGGGGCTGTTGAGGAAGGAGGCAGAGAGAGAGATGAGGAGAGGAGGAAGCCCTGCAAAAAGAGACTTCAAACGCTTCTGACTCTAACTCTGCTTACAGCAAGAAGGAAGGAGGAGTTGAGGGAAAAGAGGGAGTAAAGAGGCAAATGGAGGAAATAAAGTGTGAAAGAGGAGGAAACGGAGCACGGCTGAGGGAGGTCACGAGCTGAATAATTAACTTAACTTTTGAGAACTTGGTTTTTCTGCAGAGTTTCCTCTGGTGTCGGCCGTTCAACAACCACAGACATCATCAAGATCAAGAGATCTTATTGAAACAAAGACATGAATAACTTGACCATGACTAGGATCAGTGTATTTTCTTTTCACACTTCTCAACTGTCCTCCATCCGTATGAGTTAATTAGTTACAAAAGCAGCTGCTGTCTCTGTAGCAGCCGTCTCGAAATGGCGCTCTGGGTCCAATCTGAACTGTTGGCGAGTAATTAAAAGTAGTCTAACGAGGGCAGAAGGCATTCTACTCAGCAATGCAGGTCGCCTTTGCCCAGTATAAACACAGCCTCTCCCCCATAATCCGATATAATATACAGCAGATGTGTCAAAACACAGATGTGACCAGATAGATACACTCCCGTCCTTCATGCTTTTAACAGCTCCATATGCAGCGAGCTGATAAGCGGTGCAGTTAAAGCGATTGGTGCTTATCTTCCCCCTGCTCCTGAATTATATTATCTTACTGTGAAAACTGACAAACAGGCAAACAAAAGTGAAAAGCACCGTTTTGTTTTTTTCATGAGGGACGTGTCAGTTTTGCTTAGCGAGGCTTCAAAAACAAGCCGTCTTTCAACCGTGAAATTTCGAAGCAGAAAATGCACGACAACAACAACAAGCTCTCACACAATGGCTACGTTGTTGTTGTTTTTTTTGAGGCCACATGCTTTTAAAGGCCAACTTGTGAAAAAATACATGTTGACAAGGATTTTAGGCAGGATGCTGATGGTGGAGGTTTGATGTGCTTGGGGGGAGCATTCTACAAAACTCTCTTTGCTCTTAAGGGATGTGAGATTTTGTTTTACAGCACATGTAGTTAAACCACCACCACCACCACCTGCTCTCAGAGGGCAATAAGCTCAGTATATGTCTGGCTACTAAAAGGTTAAGTTCACCTTATTATTAAGTCTGTCTTTTTAAGACCAGATACCGACAACTATCCATCTCTGCTCCACAGACTCTCATGCAAATCGTTTCAGAATCATCTTCCTTTTCAGGCTGGTTTTATGGATTTGGAGCTGGTCATTTTTGAATCAGTTTGAAATCCTGGATAGAAAACTTCAAACGCAGATTGTAGACCCTTCTGCACGCTTCACTCTTTGATCTCTGTTTTTGTTTTTTGAAAAGTACATCATATTTATTCAGGGAGTGCAGATAGTGACAGTGTGGGCTTCCAAGCCAGCTCTAACTTGATGAGATAGCAGCAGGGGGCGGGACTTAGTAATGGGTCAATTATCCCTTCTATCGAATCTGGTCCAGCGTTTAGCTCCCTCTCCATCTCCATTCTAGTCTAAGTAATGGGGGAACAAAATCCAAAGTCCTCTTTCTGTGTAAAAATGCGTTGTGAACAGTGTGCAAAATACAGGAGGTCTCGGGGGTTTGAGGCCCGTTGATTGGCCCTTCTGGACCCCTCAAATCCTTAATAGCAAAATTTCGGGGATCTCTAAAATTACAAGACAATAACGTGTCACTAAAATGTCTTTTAAAAAGATACCCAGCAGTTTTCATTATTCAAACTGAAAACGTTAATTCACATATATAAATCGTGTAGGAGTGAATTTTCCGTTGCAAATGACACAGCCAGCCCGAGCCGGTACTTTTGTTTATTGACCTAAATGGACCTCTTTTGGATAAATTTGATTCCAGGGCCTTTAGACAAGACTCCTTGATTACCACCGGGTATTTTGCAAACAGATTGTGGATGTCAGCTGAAGTTTTTCTGAGGCTTCATCAGTGAGTTACACAAATTTAAGTGGATATATTCCAAAATTAGTCTTTTTAAAGCTGAATTCCCTCTTTGTGTTACTATCCCTTTGCTGTGACTCAGAAAGCAAGCACTGCACACAGAGGGAATCTTGTACTAATGCCAAATGCAGACGCTTGATATTCAGTTCAACTCTACAATGCATTTTTACACAGAACAGGGGCTGGAGATTTAGTCGGCCAATATTTTGAAGTGCATAAGGAAGGGATCGGTTGCAATCAATACCCATTTCTGCACATATTGGTATGTTAATATTATTTTAAGACCGACTGGAGACATTGTGAAGGCATTCTATAACAATAAACAGAGTTAATATTTAAGGAAAATTCAGCATCTTGAGGGAAGACAATAAAACACTTAAATGGGTGTTTAAACTGCCCGAGGCATGCTGCTGAACACATGAACATACTTTTAGTTTTACCATACAAACAAAATGAAACACTTTTATCTCCTTGGCCAATCACCTCTATAAGATGTCGGCATCAAGCGTCTCATAAAGGGATAATAGGAAAGTCTGTCCCGGTAAACTTTAATGGAAACAGCTAGTTTTCATACATGAGGCTTTAAACTTGTGGCTTGTATTTGATTTAATGTAAGAAACTTTATAGACTAAAAATGGCTTTCTGGTTTTTTTTTGGCGCAATGTATGTGTTGAATTAAGTTGTAACATGGTTGTCAAACACTACTAGATTCACTGTCCAGACTAAAAGCATTTGTTGTGTGTAGGTTATCTAGAGACGTCTAGACATATAATGACTGGAAACAATGAATGTTAAATTACAGGTTGGATATTTGCTGTATCGCAGATAAACAGCATTAACATTTGATTTAAAATAAAGGTAAATTAGGGTTATTTTCCTTCACAAAGTTCCACTAGACTGTAGACACATACAGGAAAAAAAACAAAAAACGTCCCAGAGCAACGACTGTGACAAAGGTGTGATGCAGCTCGTCAACTTGTGTGATTCACCGTCAGTGTCATTTATATCTCCCCAGTCACCCATGTCTGCATCAAACCACCACCCCCCCCATCTCTGGCTCAGCCACAGGCAGCAGGATCAGATTAAAGCTCCCGGGCCTCCTTTCATATACGATGCTTCTTGTCTCCGTCTTACTGGCAGCACCAGTTTTTGACGTGGCTGTAGGCATCTTTCAACAGGAGCTGGAGACGACTTTGGGCTCAGGGCTTTGGACCCTGCAGCTGCTTCAAAGAGTACAGAGATAAAAAAAAAAAAGATAAAAAAAAAAGGAACTGGGTACTTACTTTTTACAAGTTGGCACAGTGGGACATTAATCGTAGACGTATATCCCATAAAGGAAGTGATCCTTTAGAAAGGATAGAAAAACTCTTTCAAGGACAACGTGTTTGGCCTTTATTGCTAAGGACTGGGATAGCTATTCTTTTTGGACCAGTTCCAAAGCTTCTTAATTAATTTGTAAGCTCATAATGTCGCTGCTCATAAAATGTTTGAGTTTTTGCTTTCAGGCTTTTCAATCTCCAGACTTTACCCGAGGTGTGCAAACAACCCCGGTGCCCCCGCTGTCTGCTTTGTCTCTCGCATCTCAACAAGTGTTAAAGCGTAATAAAGCGGGCTGACAGTGACGGGCTGGTTAGGCTGAGGACTGATGTATTAATTAAAGCGGAGTGGAACAAATATAACGGCTCTCTCCGAAAGCTCACACAGCTCTGAGAATGTTATGCACGTGTGCCCTTGGTGGCGATGGAAACTCTGAATCTGGGAATGTCACATAGAATAATCAATGTGTATGAGCACGCTTCACTTGATTCATATGGTTGTTCTTTCATCAGGGAGGGAAATGATATGATCAGTCCAGCCACATGGACGAGGGGAAAGTTAATAGTTAATCTGTGTTCATGGGACGCGTCTAGAATACAGTCACCAAAACCCTGGTGACCAGTAGGAGACAGGTGTGGGAAGGAGTTTGTTGATATACTGTGTAACTGGAAAGTTTAAAAGGGGAACTCCATCAATCCAGCACTACACAACAGGAATGATACTCAGAGCTCAAGATATTCTGACTTTTGGTCTCAAATAATAACAATGAATCCTACAAGTCAGAATAATGACTAAAAAAGGTAGTTCCCACACATGTGCACTACTTTATACTCACAATCCCAGGATGCAAGGCGATGCATTTTTCTATAAATGAGAAAATTACTGTTGATGCAAAATGACAATGATCAGCATGTATGAAATCGCAATTTTCTGCTCACTATTAAGTCAACTATTGTGCGTCTGTTTTATTGGGAGCAGTGAATGAGTGATTTTTGATATAGCTCTAGAGTTAGATGAGTGTGTTGATAGAGAGTGGTATCAGTTTTCTCATCTAATTCTCGGGCAAGAAAGCAAATAAGCTTATTTCCCAAATTGTCTAAACTATTATTTTGAGTGTGCTATGTGAGCAAACACAGTGAAATGGAGCTGATCAGAATGATCAAAGATTGTACCTATAAAACACTAACTTTCAGTGCAGCTTTCTATCTGAATTTAAGAAACAAAACAAAATGAATTATGGCCTTTCAAGGTGACGAGAAGCCTTTGTTCACATTCAAGTTTTTTAGCCCCCCAAAAACTGCGATAAAATCCAGATATCAACATCTTGGTGCTTTGCAAGGTAAACCCATCAACTCCCCACATACTGTATAAAAAAAGGAATACTATCTCTGTGCGGTTTTCCTTGAGTTGATACAGTTGGTCTGAGGTATTTATGATGTTGATTCAAAGCTGTTATCCTAAGATCTGCTCCGCTCTGTCTGAGGCAGGATACCTGCTGAGGCATAAAACTTAGATGGTTGTTCTTTGATGGGACATGGAACTGAATTTTAAAACTCTCATCTGAGAGTCGACGTAAGAGGGTGGTTTGGAGACATGACAGGGAAGGATCTTGAATAAGGTTTACTTTACTGAGGTTAACCAAAAAGAGGTATATGCTGCATTATGAACACTGGCAAACTAAAGATATCAGAGCTGAAATAAAACCCACGGATGAAATCAAGGTTGAAGTGAAAGCGGCAGCAGAGCGGCCTTAAAACCATGACTACTTTGATACTCCCACCGCCCATGTTCTCCTCATCAGTACATGCAGTGGGTGGAGAGCGCTGAGCAGTGTCTAAGCAAAGAGAATTTGCCTCCCGATTGCTAATTGCCCAACTCTGACGAGGTGGCACCTAATGAGGTACTCCTCTATTGTTGGTGGTTGTCTATTGATGAACGTAATGGTCATTTTTCCAATAATGAGCCCAATGCAGAGACCACACTCAAGGCCTTAATCAGTGGTAGTTAAAAGGTGTTTGTTTTGTTGAACTAGGTTGTTTAGACTGGTCCTCACTTAGGGAGCCTAATTAAGGTTAGAACAGGTTGTAATTAGCTTTTGGTAAAAAAAGAAAAAAGAAAAAAGAAGGGGTTAGAGAAAACATTTTAACTTCCATGATAATTATTGTCCATTTAGTTGTTCCATGGTATATTTTCTTTATCCTTTGGACAACTAGAAAATGGACTCAATGTGAGGTAACGTTGAGCAGTTTTCAAATGAGTTGATTTCGCCCCTGCAAACCAATCCAATAATAGTGATAATTCCATTTGTATGAATTATTGCAGCACAATTTTGCAACCTCTTAAGCCTCCAAACTCATGTATGTATCACTAAAAGTGTACTGCCAGTATCACATTTCATATTCTCATCGGTACCTGAAGCCCACACCAACGCAGCCTCCTTGTGTTTGTTTTTACACAAAACATCAATGGTGCACAATGCAGCACTGTTTAGACTGTGGGGTATGTTTTTACATGACTCACGATCATCATATATATATATTATATATATATGGCCAGGGACTTCTCGCCAGTCAGTCAGAAGCCTTTTGCAAGACAGGTTCAGCGCCAAGTTGCCCTGACATCAGACTTCTATTTCAAATTTGAGACGCGTCTTCGACTTTTTCTTTTTTTTCTCACCCAAAAATAAATTGTGTTCTTGCGATTACTGTCACTATTGCTCTGAAGCTGAATTAACAGGTTCCGTGAGGACCCTGAACGTTGCTCTGGGTATAGTGAAAGTATGTGAGGCAGGTTGTCGGAATATTCATACAGAAAAAAAAAAAAAAATACATTTTCTCACAGAATGCACTGTGTACATAAAATATGACATATGTGAATAGACAGGGGTGATTCAAGTTGGAGAATGAATGTCGTCACAAGCATACCAAAATGTATTTTCCACCATACTGTATACACGTTTGTGTGTGAGGAAGAAAAGCTTATGTGTGTGTGTATGGGTGGTGATAAACAAAGGCTATTAACAGGCCAGCCTCCCCCTGAGATGCTTCTCTTCGCTTCACACCGAGATCAATCCGAACCAAGAGCGTAAATAGAAAAACTGCCTGCATCACCAGCTCGGAGCCACGAGCCAGGAGGAAACTGGGTCAGATTACTTGCAGTTTTAGCTTCTTTTTTTTTTTTTTTCTACTTATGTATTCGTCCTTCCTCCCTTTTTCATATATATAAAAAGCCTGAGTAAGCATTCCCATTCCACACAGCCTTGCTGCCTCTCTCTCGCACTGCCGAGTTGTGTTTATCAGGGAGCACCGGGATCATTGTGCCGTTTCTCCGTGCTGCTCCGCTGAAAAAACACATACTGTTGGATTCAGTGTGCACACAAGGGGAAGTTGTCAATGTGTTTTTTAAAACCTGTTTTACATGTAGCATCTTTTCAAAAGCATCTTTGGGATTCAGGTGTCAGGCTTCATTGTCAGTTTAACAGGACAGCTGTGTGTCGCTAGACAGAATGTCCCGTGAGCCAGATTGATGGACTGATCGACTCCGTGAGGCGAGGCAAGTTATCACTCCCAACACATTCGCACAGTTTACTATGAATACCTTGATGGGTTGTAGTTTTGGTGCTCGACTCCACTGAGTAAATGAGTGAAGGTGAAAATCAATAAACTATGAAATGGAGCACAAATATGGTCACTTATATTTGTGTTTTATGTGACTTACAGCTGTGGGAGCTGTCAGGAAAACATAATGGTCGAGTAGGAAACAACAGGACAGTTTCACAGATTTGATGGAGACTAAAAGCACTGAATCATTTTACAACTAGAATTTCAGCCTTGGGGTTGTTAGCCCTCGCCGGCCAGACAAGTTTATATTCATGTCTGTTCAAAATGCCATCACTTCATCATTTTCTCCTCTTTGACATTTGTTTTAAATTGTCATAATTAGCATATATAAATTCTGGAGCTATGGCCGAAAATTGTTCTGTAAGGTCACAGTGACCTTTCATCACCATAATCTAATCAGTTCATCCTTGAGTCAATGTTGAGGTTTGGGGCAGGCGGGGCGGGGCTACTTCGTGATTGACAGGTCGCTACCGCTACCAGAATATACACGCCGTCTCTACATCAATCCTTTTACAAGTCCAAATATGGTCACTTCCGTTCACTGGTTGCAAAAAGTCAAGATGGCGACGGACGTAATCCAAGAATGGAAACGAACAAAACTCAGAGTTTGAGGCTTGAAAGGGGAAGCCCACAAACCAATGGAGGATCTTACCATGACTACTTCCACTTCTATTTCACTTAAACTTTTTTTCAGGATTTCCTCATCACACTCTGTTTCATTCACACCAACAACCTGCTACCCAACCACAGTCTTATCTACATGTATATTTGCCTCATTATAAAGCATTTATTAATGTGTTTAAAAGGCGATACGTATTATCTATACAATTATCTGTTGACCACATGAGCAGTTGGCAGTTAGGAGGCTTGCTCCAGGGCATCTCAGTGAACATGGTGAGGGAGGTGCAGGTGCTGCTATTGTACTTTTGTTACTCTAGAATATCCTAACAATCTCTGTAGATGTATATATTTTCCGTACTTTTGTAACACGGAGATATACATTTGTTTTTCTCTTACTATTGAAGAGCCCACACATTGAAAATAGCTGCACTTTGTCAACTAATGTGCAACAATGTGACCCTTCAAACATTCACAAAACCCGACAATAAACACATTTAAATTAAAACGGCACCATTAATGATGTTGTCCTTCAAATGATTGTGACTAAAGCCAGGATGCCAACACTACACAAAAAACAACTTGGGACTGTATAATGTTCTTTCGTCTTTAAAATAACACTTAAAATCAACAGGATCCCTTAAATTTGGTTGTTTCTGAGTACTGAGCCAGACATTAAACAGTTGCAAAATAATATTCGGTGGACAAATTATGTTATCAATGAAAAAAGGGACAGGGTGGTAAGAATATTCCGCTATTAATCAGTATATCGAAATTACCTGAAACATTTCTGTACTGCAAGTTGTCGCTTATTGGCTGTTATATAAACACCAAAACAGATAAGCTCAAATTGTTGGATAATACAGACCGCATGCAGATGTATTAGTATGGCGTTACTGGGAAAAAAAGCTGGTTACTGTTTTCAACCATTCAGCCCCAAACATTCATCTCCAGTCCTGTAACGGTTAATGTCTAGAGGAACCACTGTGCACACTCACACAACTTACCCCCTTCAACTAATCTGACAGCTGACCTTATAGTGACTCCAACAAACTCCAATTCACCTTTCCAGCAGCAGTTTGTCAGAACACATGGCAGAAGGAAATGGAGGCTTTGTTCACTGAAACAACAGCTGCAGAATAGTGTTTGTACCCGACAAATTGCATAATCACAAAGCCCGGTATACCAGAAGCAGCTCTTACTGCATTTCGCCATTTATTTTTTTAATTAAATCAGATGAGGAAAAACTGTTATAAAAAAAACAACAACCTCACTCTGAATGTCAGACACCTGCATAAATTCCAGCTGTAATGGTACACATTTAATTAATCTGCAGCAAGCAACGTGCCCTTCAGCCGGGGACAGATACAGAAGCTCCTCACAGAGAGAAAAAAAAAAGAAAAAAAGGCAGCTCTGGTATAACAACAAAGTCACGTCTATCTATGAGTTGGAAACCGCTTTCATGAATGCAAATAGAATAATTTGAGCACATACTGGAGCGATAAAGTGCCATTATAGCAGTCTTAAGGGGTCCAAGTCTTAAAAACAATTACCCACAACAGGGCCCTCGGGTACAGACGTTCTAATTGGAAAGCTCATGGATTCTAACTTACAATACAGGCAATAAGATAACAATATTTCCTTTTTATTCTCCCCCCCCTATCATCTTCTCCATTAGAAAATGAGGAGTGAGTTGTTCTATACAGCAGCTTTTTAAATTTAATGAACATCAAAATGAACCTCTCAGTTCTTATCAGCAATTTCTTTACAAATGTTAAAGTTTATTTGCTGCATGCCTAATCTGTTATCTGAAAGAAATAACTCATTAGACTATATGTGGAAACATTTACACTGGAGCTGCAAACATCCAATTCATGGATGTATGAATTCAATTAGAATTTCCTTAATAAATGGTAGTAAAACAAAAACCTGTTTGTAAATGAATGGATTGTTAAATCCCATTTGGTTTCCTTGATACAGACACTCAAAGGTACCCTGTGGAGTACAATTTTTTCTTTACCCCAAAATATGCAGAGAGGCTGGAAATACTTTTTTTCAGCCTTAAAAAGTGCCTTTATTCAGTCTAAACAACCTCTACCAAGCAGGTAGTGCAGCCTGTATTTAGTGTTAGACGCAAACAAACTACACGAGAGGAAATTGGTAAATAAAGACATTTGGTTTTGTCTGGGCTGACTTATTCAGCAGTGATTAGTGCATGTTGTGTTAAGGCCAGGACACATTCACAGAGGAGAACAGTAACAGAAGGCACAGAATGATGCTATCAGCAGCGTAGCTCAGCCAACGTGCTCTCAGCTCCCATGTTTACTGGCAGAACCTTCACCGTTTATCTGCATGCACGGCTGATTCAAACTGAGCAGTCACTGTTAGAAGAAGGTCTCTTGCTCATTTGTCACAAACGACTAGATGTGTAGGTTGTTGCACTCTATTCGATTGCTTTGTTCAATCAACTCAGTAGGAAAATAATAACACTTAGCAACGAAAGATGATAATTACAGTATTTGGTACATTGGAATTCTTTTAAGCCATCATACTGTAGATAGTTAATTGTTTTTTACACTGCTTAAAGTCTTATGCCTACAAATAACCTGAGAAAGACAGGAAATATTAAGACTAACAATCATTACATAACTGGCTCTGCAAAGGGTTTAACACTGAATGATTAAAAGCAGTGGAATAAGGACAGACATTTCATGAGAACATGTAGTCCATGTACAAGGCTTTATGTTTATCCCCCAGTATAAGGGCATGGTGCCATACTAGATATCCAGCTCCACACAGAACTATAGCCTGGAGAAGAAGAATAAAATAAAACAAGAGAATATGAAAAAGGTACTGGGGTGGAAAAAAAAAAGAGCAACAGAAGACCGAGAGTGCGAGGAAGAAAGCGAGAGAGCGCAATTCACAGTACGCCAAGATGGGTTATATTTTTATTTTCTCCCTTTTATCTTGTTCAAAGCACACACTGAACAAAAGACGGCAAATGCTGATGAGAGCAACCACCCGGACCATGTTGTTTCTCCTGCTCTGCTGTTTGGAGAGGAGGGAGATAAGCCGTGGGATTTAAATAATAAGGTTTTTTTCACTGGTTCTACAGTATTCTGTGCTAAAACAACGGCAGAACTATTTAAAGATCTAGGTGAAGTATATTTCTCCTTTAATAGAGTTGATTAGTTTATCAGAAGTATGCTCTCCCTCGCATGGAATTATGAATGTTTGCTTACACATGTGGAGGGATACAAATCATGTTATGTAATCATGCCATTACCAAGCGAGGACGAGGTGTTTCCACAAGGCAGAGCAGCTGTAAACACCATGAATGCATCACCAGCAATCAGAGAGTTAGTGTGTGTGTGTGTGTGTGTGTGTGTGTGTGTGTGTGTGTGTGTGTGTGTGTGTGTGTGTGTGTGTGTGTGTGTGTGTGTGTGTGTGTGTGTGTGTGTGTGTGGCAAACAGCCCCTTTTTTTTAATATAAATTCTCAAAGAATAGATTTTGCACAGAGTGTGGAAAGCTAATTTTGTCTTATTTTAAGAGCCACTTATGAACAGGCCACAACAAAATATGCTGAAGTCATATTGGCTAAGCTGTGAGGGGGCAGCTGCATTGCAATTTGATGAGATGATGAATGTCAAATATGGTAATTTGCTATAGCTGCACATACTGTTTATTGAGAAAAGTTGACACTGGAGAACTTCCACAGTGTGAAAGCATCTATTATTTAATTAGGGATATTTGAGTTCTGGTGGGCGGTCAGGGTTCACTACAAACAAACAAGTCATAACTGACAGTTTACAGTCGGCAGGATAGCAGTGAGATACAGGGAGTGGGTTTCCATTAGGTATTCATTTTAAGGATATCAAAAAAGGGATTTAGACTTAAAGTTCAGTTTGGTAGATGCTGTATCATTTTGAAACACCAACTGTCTGAATACAGTTCTACCAGCTGCAGAAAAACACGATTCTACTACTTTGACTGACAGTAAAGATGTCCCAAATTGACACCTGTTCAACATTTTGCATAGTTATATGGAATTGCATTAAAAGAACCGAAGACAAAACGATCCCGAAGAACTGATGGCACTACTGGAGTAGCTCGGTGTCATTATTAGTTTAAAAAAGGCTTTGAAGTCGCCATTCTAACACAGTCCATGATACCACAGGTTATGCCCTGATGCATATATATATATTGGGCCAGATTGAGTGAAAAGAAAAGGGGGAAAAGGAATAAACCGCCTCTGCAGCATTTACTGAAACGTGCTGGTGTGATATGTATCGTCTGTTTTACCAGAACTTCACATTGAATCGTTCATTTCTAAAGTAAAGTATGTGCTGCATTATTCTCTGAAACGACAGAGGGGTTAAAAACAAAATGAAACTGGGAATAATCAAAAAGACAATGAGTGAAACCCATAGATATGCCCTTAGACTGTGGGTGTAACCGGCAAAATGCCATAAACTAACCTCCACAATGACAAGGAGGGATTGTTGTTATCTGTAAACACGCCCACTAGCAGAGCCTATGAGCCAAGCGTGATTAGGCCATTTTCTGGCAAGTGTGCTATGGAGAGTATAAAACTAAGCTTAACACGCAGCTATTAGCTGACCAAGCTAGCAGCTTTAGCTAACAGCCACAAAGGCAGGTAGCACAAGCTGCCCTCCATACTAGCCATGTAGGTCCACATAGCATATCATAGTGGCCGGACCCCTAGTGTTTCCATCACTTAAATTAGCTATGCAAAGCTTCCCTAAAGTATATAGAAATCGTTTGTGTGTGGCATGTTTCTCGGGCTGCAATGCACTCAACTGGCATTATCTACATACTGCTTTACCACCGGGGGCAGGCTAGCTAAGCAATCACAGAAACTCATATTATCAGAGAACAGGGGTTACGGGAGAGGTAACCTCAAGTTTTGTGGAGTTCAGCTGGTAAAGAACAAACATAAAAAAACGAGTATTTTGATAAAACTGAATATGGCACAGTTTTGATCTAAGACCACCACTGCTTTTGGCCTAAATCACAATTCTGACATGTTTATTTCACCTTAGCTGAGATCCTGTAGATTTGCCTTATATGACAAGGAATCCCATGTAGAAAATTATAATCTCAAGGGTGAAATACAAACAGAAAATGAGAGAGTGCTCTGTCCTGTTAGACTGTTCTGATCGTCTGCCTCTATTCTCCCTGTGGCTTTTTTTTTTTGCATAAAGCATCACAGCCTGGCCGGGGTTGGCAGACATGAGCATGCAGAGTCCAGCTTACTGACGTCACACTGGATGATTTCAGGGAATTAAAAAAAAAAAAATAAGTAAAACTTTTCCACAAAAGTTCTTGGAGTTGTCGGTTTAAAAAACCCCTCTGCAAATCGATTTTGTGGGTCCTGTACCGAAAGGACCAAATAAGACAATTGTGCAATCAGCCAGAATAGTTTCATCAGGTTCAAATCTTCACCGGGTCGGAGGAGTGGAGCCTCAATAACCTGAGCTGTCGAGAGAATATAGAGGTGAAACATTTTCGCCTGGAAGACAATTTTCACTTTATCGAACATAGACCGAAAAGAGTAGTGCAGTGTGATTTCTGCAGAATGAAGTGGCCTTCCTTTGGAACATGGGACATCTGAAAGCAGGGCTGAATTCGGGGAATAAGCTGGAATTGGTTCAAAATAATTTTCAGGGTGTAGATGTCGACGCGATATGTTTTTTGTTTGTCTTCTGGGCTTTGAATGGACTGCTTTGCTTTAAGCTCATGACCATGAGAAAAAAAAAAAAAAAATCAGGTGTCATGCAGCAGAAAAACAAACTATGAACAGACTATCAACCAGCTAACGCCTCTTCTTCAAGTGAGCAACAGTAGCTTCCATTAATACAACGAAAAGGAAACAATTTCTGCATCAATAAGTGTTGTTTTCTTGATGCTCCTGACAAACTGCCCAATCTTTCAAGCAATTTTACTCTAATGAATCTGTGGACGCCAAGAACAACAGGCTGTACTTGCTGCAGGAAATACACACTTCCCAATAATTTAAGTAATGATGCCAGCATGAGAGAGATGACAAATGAAACCTGGGAAGCAGAACTGGTGGGAGAGAACGGATATTCTAGTTTACAGATACACAAGAGAAAAAATCACTTTTCCCACCATGGGCCCCATTCATCAAGGTAAGCTGCGTCACACAACCTGTAATACATCCTCCCAATTACATGTGAGAGCTATGGTCATTTTCTCATAATTCATCGCCTATCGGTCCGATAAGCCTCTGGGGAAGATGGGCTTTATTTCTGGGGCTCCAGTGTAGCCAGCAGATATCAGTGTCAAGCGCTCCTTTTCTGTGCGCAGCTTGTTGTTAACACCCTGATTAGCAACTTGAGAAGCGAGACTGGAACTGGAGATGAATGACCAGATTGTTTCACAAGAAGCCAGTTTTACAAGTCAATTTCAAACCAATTAAAATCAGAATCATTGTCGGACAGTAGGCAGTGGGTTCCAAGATTGCAGTTTGGAAAATGCCTTCTGATTTTTATCCCCCTTCACACTGAGTGTTTAATTACATCCAACCAAGTATGCTCCAAGGTGACTGGTTAAAACAACAATATCTTGTCCCATTTCGTCTGCATGAATGTACAATCTGTTCATAGAGATCAGCACCGTAGTACACCAGTTGCAATGAGACACCTCTTATACAACTTAAGAGAGCTGTCATATTAAGTGTGACCACCAATTTACAGTCCAGCATATGGTGAAATGTACAGTACCAGTTAAAAGTTTGGACACACATTCTCATTCAATGGCTTTTCTTTCTTTCTTTCTTTCTTTTTTTCCTACATTGTAGATTAATATTGAAGACATCCAAACTATGAAGGAACACATATGGAATTATGTGGTAAACAAACAAATGCTCAACAAACCAGAATATGTTTTATATTTTAGATTCTTCAAAGCAGTTGAATGAGAAGGTGTGTCCAAACCTTTGACTGGTACTGTATGTGAATGGCCGCCTTCCTTGAGTCTACACCACACTTTGAGAAGAGACTACAACCTTGTTCAGAGCGACATTAGTACTGCGTCAAAAAACACAGGGTAGTACTATAGACTTTTTAAGACCCTTTCAATACTACACAGAATCAAGTTTAATACTTTTTTTCACGAATACACTGGCCAAAGTATGAGAGAAAAGCATGACAGCAGGACCAAAAAAGCAATAGAATTTTTGCTGTTCTGCAGTGGATGGAGACCAGTTCAACCGCTCTGAAAAAGTTGGCAAAAAAAACAAACAAGCATTACACTATTGTGGACACCATAAGTTATAAGATCGTGACATCTGATGATGAGACCCAATCTATTCTTATTTCATGTCCTCTGTGGAAGGAGAGTGGACATGAAATAAAAATGCAGAACATTGCTCCGATTTCAAAAACAGGTGAATGTGCCTACTGTAGGTATTTGAACGAAAGAAAAGCACATTGCCCTAGAGAGCGTGTCAGTCTCTTGACTACGTATGTAAGCATGTAGAAACATTGATGTAAAAGCTTTGATAAATCATCTACACATATTGCTAAATCAGCACAAAACAATACATACAGTACAGAAGCACGGCTCTAAAAATCTGTGAAGGTGCCAGAGGCAGAATACATCCCATATTGTGCTGTTTTCCCTTTAGTTCAACAACAGCGGCCCATTTGGTTGAGCCCATTTTTTAAAAGTGCCTCAGGTTTATTGCTTTGGCACCAAGAACATCCACTGAGAGAAAAGTGACCATGCACCATTAGGTGAAATATTTCCCAGGGCGCAAACAACATGTAACTTAAGCACAGCCGCCACGTCTACTTGCAGAGGCGAAAGCTGACTAAGCACCTTCTGCATAAAAGACTTTCTGGTACATACCAGAAAGTGCTCTGTGCTCTCTGGAGAAATCTTTTTTTTTTTCATCTTAACTTTGTTTTATGAAGCAGAAAAGAAAAAGAAAACCTTGCTCTGAGTCAGATTCATTGGAGTAAAACATTAATGTTGATGGGCGCCAAACAATAACCATTAAATAACAACCCGTTCAGGGGAAATATGAGGTAGTAAAATAACATGCAAGCCGTGTCAAAGTAGAGTTTTGCATTTCAATGTCTTAACAAGCTGTAAGTGGTGAACATTTTAGCTGCTGACCTTACCTGAGCTGTCTATGATGACAACTGGGGCTAGCAGTGTCTGTAATCTTCACTCTGACAAAGATGTCTGCTATTCAAATGACCGACACAGGAGCGAGTCTTTTTCTCTAAACGGTCTTGCTAATTGTATCATTCCATTAGAAGACAGTTAGCAGCTAGCTTGATAGTGATGGAGTGTAAATGCCCAACAGCTGGTGGACATTAGACTGTTGGGTTTTCCCAGTTAAATTTTCAAGCACAATAAGTTGTAAACATTATCATTACAAGTATCAAAACATTGTCAGACCTGATTTACCTGTAGTTTGTTATTATACCACAAAAAGGTGCTTATTTTGATTTTATTTAGAGCAATACTATAACAGCAAACAACTTTTTGCCAAGAAAAGATATGGTGGTGCAAATACCCACCAAAGATGACAATTACAAAGTAAAAGGATACTGTTTGATGGTTTACACTGATGTCTGGATGGTTGAAATTGGTTTTGGGGGCGCTGGTTAAAGGTTTGCCTGGAGCCATGCTGTCAATTATAGTTCTTAATAGAAAAGACGGCTTTGAAATTGGCCAAGAAAATTGCAATTGGTGCATCTTGAGATGGGCATTTTTTAATTTGAATTTGAATTGTTAATTTTACCACTTTAATCACAAGACATTTGTGAACGGATTATGCTCTGTAACCACATATCATGTGTCATACTCTCTAGACCACCAATACAGGCCATGAGTTTTCATTCACAGAAAATAATTGCAATCGCAACTGTGGTCAGCAAAATTGCAATTCGATATCTTCTCCATTTCATTCAGCCCTATCTTATGCTTTCAAATGAAATGGGACATCTGCAGTGAAATTCTGCAAGAGAGCTCAAGAGCCTTCTCACACCTCATTTCATAGCTTATCTCACAGCCACAGTTTAAGGACAAAAAGTATATGCTCATATGATAATTTAAGTGCATAAAATCAGAGTATATTTTATGCCAAATTAACTTAATTAATCCCAAAGGGGAATCTAGGGCGATGCAGAAGAAAAAGTTGGAGAATGAGAGAGATGTTGCAACAGACATCTAATAGCTCATGGTCATCCCGCTTCATTATCAGAAGGGTTCAAAAAAGCTTGTCCAAAAGCCTGCAGGTCTTTGACTGTGCTGTAAATGGCTTTATGATAGAACAATTCAAAATAAAATCCCTTTCTCAACATCTGGCTATCCACAGCCTTGGTCCCACTGGAACTACTGGCAGACAGCCCTCCTTGGCTTACCAAAAACTTGGTAATGGGGATAAAGAGTGCAAATTAGGATCGTTAATCTTTAAAAAGTGACAAAAGTAGAGCATCATTAGCTTTTACACTTCACTGGAGTCAAAAATCTATTCAAAGGATATATACTTAGGTCCGGCTTGCCACCGAAAAAAATGGTCAATGAGTGACTAACAGGCTGGGAAGCAACAGTGTTGAGAAATAAGAAGTTTTTCTTGGTAGAACTGGGGCGTTTTGCCGTTCCGTGGTTCATTCATGTTTAATCGTCTCTCAGACAGTAGCACCTCTTTGATATCACACAGTGGGGTCAGTCAAAAAGAAGACGCGACTTCATGCTCTGCTGCCCCGCTGCACTTTCCTCCCACGATTAATGAGAGGGCCACTTCTCAGACTTGGCTGAGGGACTTCTGTCGTCAATTACCTACCTGAATGGGGATGTTTGAATACCTTCAACCAGAGCAGAAGTTTCAAGTACTTTCGCAGTGAAAGGTACAGGTTTCCATGTCCAACCTGAACGTATGTTTAAGGGCTATAATATTTATAAAAGATGTAAAAGCTCTAACAAACGACTGTACGCTACTTGCTCAGCATTAAACAGGAAACAGACAAAGTCTTCCCTCAGAGAAAAGGGACAGTTCATATTGGACTTGTATTTCCCAGGTGAGTTCGTTTCTGCTTCGTAACTGCTGGATAAGTAAATAAGGAACTGTTTGCTAACAAGTTTGGCATCTTAACAGTTGATGATATGTCATTGATGGGTTCACAACTTCTTTCTGTTTACAACCAGAGGGCCAAAAATGCCAATTATGGCGGGTTTAATTATTTAATCCGCTTTAATAATCTGTTCAAAATTCTTAGCGAGCTCAAGGCCTGTCTGAATAATTACCTGCCATGTTGCCCTGTTAATAAACAGGCTATGGTTGTTCTTCTACCAATATTTTATGAATGAAAAATGTGGTATATATTTCTCTAAATGATTAAAGAACAGATTCTCTGAAATGATTGTGCCAGAGTAAACATAAACATGGCAAGGCTCCACTGTAAAGTCATTTTTGTCTCTCTTCCCAGACTGGAGATTGGAACATATGTTTGTGTCCAACCTATACGTGTTGCATTGACGAAGACCATAACAGCCTTCCATCTTCTATGTTGTGCAAACAGCTGCACACAAGAAATACATGGGAGACCATGCATGAAGCGTGAGAAACTGGCAAACAGGGCTCAAAACACATCCAACGAAATTGGGTCAAAAAAGAAGAAACACATTTCGAATTTGTCATCCTGAATGGAAAAAACTTAACAACCCATTTGCCTCCTTCATCACCTCCGCTCTGGCGATGTTATAATAACGTGCTCGCTCAAGCTGACAAGTTTCACACTTTCATTTTCACTCTGAAATAAATACACACCAGAGACACACTGTGCTGTAAAAAGCTGCGATGGAGCATCTGAATAGATGCGGTTCACCTTGAGAGACAGGAAATTAAAAGTGAGGAGAACTGACAACTGCAGGAGTGTTTGAGCATTGAACGGGTCTAATTGCTGTAGAAGTCATGACAGAAAATTGTGAGGGGTTAGTAACACACATTGTGTTAAAGCTAACAGTCAAAGATAGAAAGACAGTAGTTAACGAAGGCTTCCCAGATACTTCAGCATCTGACATCCAACACAAACCTTACATCCATTTTGTGACGGACTAAAAACGGTACAGTCCCATAATTGGCAGTTTCTGGCCAACACTCTGGCTACCTAGTTAATCAGGTACCTTCATTGTATTCAAAAGACAAGAGCATGGCGGCTAATTGTTTCCAACGATTTCTGAACACCGACTGTCTTCCCTGTCCTTGTTTAAGCAGAATCTTTACCACTGAGAGAACAGAATCACGTATTCAACTGACTCTGCTCCATCATGACTCTGAAACATTACAAACATGCATCTGCAGACATGTTTTAGGGATTCTTTCAATTGTGAAAGTATAGCAGTAGTTAGGACTAATCCCTGAGCCATGCATCACTTGGCACCAACAGTTCCTCCACTCACTAATCCTCAACTGGAAGCCTCCGCTCGTTGTTAATCACTCTGCAGTCTCAGAACTCCCTCCTCATGAACTGAGCATTTCTTTTTTTTTATACAAAATACACAAACACAAATGGAGTAATTACAGAAATGCAATCACTGCATAAGTGACACAACAAGTGATCAGTGGTCTACCGTTAATCTTAAAGGTGCATAGCATGAGATTCTGAGCATTTCCATTTCCACTTAATGGGTCTCAACATGGCGACGCAGCTTGCAGCTAACAGTGCCAACAGTGCCAACAGTGCCAACAGTGCTAACAGTGCAAACAAGTGCAAAGTGCAGACAGAGCCATCATTATTTACCTGAGGGGGAACCGGAAAGTAGGTGCTACGCTTCTACAACGACGTCTGCGGTCGGCACGGTTCTATCAGCTAATATGTACAATGTGTATATATTTGCAATATCAAAAACGAAGTGTCAGTGGTGACAATTCCAGAATAAAAACCTCCACTGCATTACAGGTTTTATCCATTGTTTACACACAAAATTTTGCACACATCTGGGAAAACTTGAAGGTCATGTATCAACAAAAAGACTGTTAAACTCAAAGCAAAGCTCCATTGTTTTCACTCAAATATAAATTATTAATGAAACCAGGACTGAAATCTTAAGTACTGCCACTTTAACTGACATTTTTTAACTAAGAGAGAGGGAGAGAGAGTAGGTGTTGAACATGGAGGTATTAACGAGGACATGGACTCCCATTGGTTGTTTATACTATATAGGTGAGGCTGGGAATTTATATTCATGACTTCACAATAGACCATTGGTTTTGTTTTAAATACACTAAAAAAAAGCCAGATTTCCTTAGGAATTTTAAAATATTGATAACAAAATAGGGAGACCAATAAAGGCTCAAAACCCCAAAATTGGGTCCAGCCATCACTAAAAGCCTTCGCCTTGTTACTTGTGCCATTCAGTGGTGCTGTTCCTACCAGAGAGGACTATCTGTTATTCATACTGTTCATCTCACTTTAAGAATAACGACATTTCAGAGAACTTCTATTTTCTTCCTCTTCCACTGACTGATACCTGATGTATAAGACACATAATGAGACATGGACAAAAACATGAATAAAACATGAAAGACCTTTAAGTAAGCCACAAAAAGATGCACTACAGCAAATACCTGGAACTGTGCTGCCTGTGAGCTGGTGGGAGATGGAGGTTCATCCACCTCATCCTACAACCTCCTTGTTAAATCTTAACTCTGTTAGAGCCCTGAGTGATACTGCTCTACATAAATCATTCACACCAATCCTGACTAACAGCTAATGACCTCCAACGCAAACTCAAGTGGGATGAAATACCAGCATGCATGCAATTTCCCACTCCTTTCTGAGTTTATAGAGATGTATCTTACTCGCATTAAAGCCTTTCGATGTCAAGGAGCACAGACGGGAGCGCAGTAGATAGAGAGCAGACGGTTTGGGTTAAGCCAGTTTAAGGCTGATTTTGATTGAACAAGGTCAGTAAACTTCCTTTTTTGCTCAGCAGCAGACAGTTATGGAAGGATTTATGCTACAACTAAAAAGACCTCTGATACCAAACAATAAATAAAAAATATTCATGAATTCTTTTGATTTGAATAAATGAACACACATGCTTGCCGAAACAAGATGAAGAACAAAGAGTGGTTCTAACAAAACAACCAGATTAGTCGGGATAGTGCTTCACATTATACATTAAATAAAACCCCACAAGTGTTCACAGTTATTAAACAAAACCTTGCATATCTAATTTTGGTAGCTTTTGTTCATGATTTGCATGAAATCCCTCATTCGAACAACCACCATTTTTTAAGAAATATGCAAAACAAAATCCAAGATGAGACCGAGAATCATGCCAACAGTCCTATAAAAGACCAAGCAATACACAAAGTACCTTTTAATCTCATTAGTACATATTTAAATAAGCTATAACATTAAAAAAAATAATTGAAGGCCAAACACTGGTATTTAACATTAAACTTTAGGAAATAATGCATAGTGTAATCTTTTCTGTAAGTACTGTAGCGTGGTCAGCTTCTGTGATACTGTAGCTTTGCTTGCATATTAAGTCTGGTAATCTTCCAACCATCTGCCCTTAAACTGTCAACATAACGTTCCTCACAACACAAGATCAGAAGAAAAGATTGCATCTTGATGATATTATGACAGAGGACAATCACCAGACACACACACACACACACACACACACACACACACACACACACACACACACACACACACACACACACACACACACACACACACACACACACACACACACACACACACACACAACATGACACCAGTCCTCCCTCTCTCATACACACAACATGAGCTACACAGGCACTCCCTCACTCCTCATTCATAAAGCTATAAAATATGTTTGTAAAAATAAATGACTTTAAATTGGCAAACAAACAAAAACGTCAAGCTGTTGTGGAATCAGCCTAATGCAGATTCTTGCAAGCCCATCATGCATTCATGGGTCTTAAAAAAGACTGAGCATGTAATCTCCCAATGAACAGATTTATAAGGATGTACAGTGAAGCGCAATGATGTTAAAGGAGCTGTCTGTGAGAATGACTGATCCTTCTCACGATGTGCAGGGATACAAATCATGTTGGGATTTTCTTTTGTTGAAGCCAATTATTTATGATTTGACTCAAACAGTGGTTGCAAACACTGGTCCTCGGGATCCACAGCACTGTATAATTGTTACTTGCTTGAACTGTTGGTGTAAATCCCAGTTGGATGGATCTCAATTAGGAAAAAAATAAGACAATAAGAACTACCTATTAGTTGCCTAACAGAACAGAAAAATACCCAGACAGAACAGAAATGAGAGCAACGTTGTTTATACAAGAAAATAAAGGCAGCAGCAGATACTGAATGACGGTGAGAACAAAACGGAGACGTTCACATCACTACGGTATCTTAGCAACAGATGTATGACAATTTTGTGCCAGATATAAGAAAGTGGTGAAGCCAAAGGGATGGAGACGGACAGAGTGGCAACTTCTATGGCTGCCTCCCTGAAGGAGTGGAGGTCCCAGAGTCACGTCTGAATCAGGAAGCTTTCTTCTATACAGTCTTACATTGCCTCTAACGGCCTTCTGGGGAAACAAGACAGTGAACTTCTTGTCTCTGTCAGACAGGAGAATTATATTGAAGCAGGCTCAGTCTGTACAGAACAAATCGTACAGCCTTTGTCGATCCTTATAGAATATGCTGTTCATTTCCCACTGTGAGAACATTCAAAGTAGGTTCTCACTAAATTTAGAAATACAGAATTTAACCTCCCATCTATGACATTTGAAGTGTTATCTGGTAATTCGGTATGTGGATTACACTGGTAACTAAACATGCAAATGATATCTTTGTCATATTTTGACTTCTCTTTCACTTTTATGTTATTTTTGTATTATTCGGATAGTGTTAAAGGGACACTACTGCATTTTACACAACAACTTCATCATAGGCAACATTACTCCTACCCCGATGATGTCATTGTCTATAACTCAGACTAGAGAGGTGTTGGGTTTGAAAGAAGTTGGCAAATAGACCGCCCACTGTTTGAACGTCCCAGATTCCCAAAGTGAATTTCCTATTCCATCACTCCATTGATATTTCAGAAAATCCTAATATTTTCAGTTTAGAACTAATCCAACGAACTACAAGATGGATAAAAAGAACAGAGCGGGAAAAAACTCAAAAGGTAGAAGACTGTCTCAATAAACATTTCTTGAGTGAAGGAACTACTCATCCCATAAACCATTGCAGTCGGCGAATCCCAAAACCCAACCATTGTCAATCTAGAATGTAGAATGGTTTATTTCGCGCCTCAAATGTGTTCAGAGACCTATTTCAGTGTAAGAAAAAAACCAAACAAGAAAGTTCCTAAACGTGCAGCCATGTCGGTTTGGTTGTAAATCAAGGCGCAGAACGTACGAGAGTGAACCCTCACTAGCCGTTGCGGGTGCGGTAAACATTTCCATGGTAACAGTGAGCTCCATCAGTCAGAGAAGTCGCTGTTACACTGAGGACTGTACGTAGTGTAGTTCTTGACTTTGTTTTTCTTAATACAAGGTTAATATCACAAGACTCGTGTCTTCTACAGGGGGACATACCATCGTTTCACAATCTCCATTCAGAATATTGATTTCATTTTCACATCTGAAACCTTACTGTCGAGCTCTGTGTCAGAGAATTTCTAAAGAAAGATGCTATTAACTGGAATTATGGGAAATGTAGTATCCAGCGTTTCTGGAGCTTCACCGATGCTAAAGACAAAAGTCTGAATATCTTGGCCTCAACTTCTTCGAACCTGACTGCTCCTTTTATTTCTTTTTATTATTTTTTTTTAAATCTGCCTCTTGTGAGTCCTCCAACTTTTTGGAAGTGCAATACTCAATTGTCAGAATAGTGCTTTAAAAGGCTACTACCTTTGTATGCTCTTACTTGCCTTGAAGGAACGTTATACAAATGTATCTGTCCTTCATTCTCTGTTATAAGGGATGCACAACGGATGAGGAAATGGTATTTTTAGTTTGAGTGTGCCTTTAAGCAAACTTTGTGGTTCAAAATAAATTGCATAACTGTACAACACAGCTTTGCAGGCATGTCTTTCCTGCTTTTAAATCTTTAATTTTTCTGTTGCTCTTACAGCATGTTAGGAACGTGGGTTCTTTCTGCGGTTTGTACAGAGGTCCTACAGGAATACGTGAGGTAGAGCAGAGATATAAGGCTGTTACCAAATGTGGGCAAGTTACTGGTGTTTGAGTATGGGTTTAAACCAGTTTCTTATTCATAAAAAAACAAAACATAGCCAAAGCCAATGTTTAGGTTTCCACAAGATTTACCAGAAAGAAAAGAAAGAAACAGAAGGAAGTATAAGCTTGTCAGGCAAGGTTGGTGCAGATGAATGCATAAAAAAAACTGTTAAATGTAACCGTATAAAGCATATTTCTATGAGCTAAACATTCAGGGTAATCAGAGCTTATGTCAGGGAATCATAGTGGTTAAAAATATAGATATAAGAGAAAGACAGAGGTAAGCTGTGATATTGTTAGACCATGTCACTGGTATCTTTCTGTGGACCAGACCTACCTGCTGATTTCCACAGAGCTTTCAGAATACAACTTCCACTCTTCCCCCTTTGTGTGTCAGGCTGTCTAATCATGTGTGGCTCCTCTGCACCACTGCACTGACTGGAGTTGGACAACCAGAGGTTTTCTTGACAGCAACCGAGCAACACAGTAAAACAGTGTATTTCAGGCTTGACTCATTAGAAGCAACCAAAAGGTGTCAGACCAAGACCGCCCAAAGGAGGGAAACGAAGGGAAAAGAAGCACCATGGTGCTGCCTGCTGAGACCTGGACAGCCATGGATACGAAAAAGAAAAAGTCAGACCCCAAACAAGGTATCGCCTTTTTTTTTTTATATATAGGTCTGGCAATCAGAGCAGTGAGGCTGAACATGGACTTACAGACATTAAACCCGAGTCAACACAAAGAGGTACAGTGGTTCATCGTTTGGACCATTACCTGAGGACTACAGGCTGGGACCTTTTGTTTGGCCGGCCAAAGTGTGATGCCTCCTATCCTCCATCTACCCACTGAAACTTTGAGTTAAGGTTCAATAGATCGTTTTCACAGCCGACGCTCGGATCTTTTCAAACACAGGTGTAACTAAGGACATTTTTAAACTGCTGCAGTGCACTGCAATAGTTGCTGAAACGGAGCTATCATTAATGATATTAGCTTCACTTTTGCTTATCCTGTTTTCATTCCGAATGTGTATTGTGAGATAAATACAGCATGGAGTACTCTCAAACTAAAACTAAAAATGCAGAGTCCATGCGTATAAACTCTTTCTTAGTAACAATCTTAGGGGGCGGCTGTGGCACGCCAGGTAGAGCGCTCGTCCCGTAACCACAAGGTTGGTGGTTCGAACCCCTCTACAGTCAACATGCCGAGGTGTCCTTGAGCGGGACAACTAGCGCCCCTTAGCAGCCCACTGCTCCTCCAGGATGGGTTAAATGCAGAGAATTGTAATTTCCCCATTGTGGGACTAATAAAGGCTTAATTATTATTACAATGACAATGTCCGACATTTAATAGACACCTGATACAACACCTAAACAATGATGATGATTTTTAAGTTTGGAATATTTATAACTACCAGTCAATTATAAGCCTAAATAAAAATAACAAACTAATGATCAAGAAAGAAATGTATTAATGTTTGTAAATGCTTAATAAGTGCTCTGTTAACATATCACAAATGTGTTGCAAGTCATCTATAAACCTTTAGTAAATCATGAAAGAGATATAAAGAAAATCATCAGTACATGATTAATAAGTAATTAGTTGATATTTAATGAATCACTGTGATCTATGATCTGACAGTGACGTTCCTGCATGTGAAAAGAAGCTGCTGGTGACTCCATGTGTGTCAGGGACAGCACACAGTTGTCGACACCCTCTGTACTGTAGGACGCACTGCTAATTGGCCGTATGCAATGAGAAAGATCAATCATTTCAGAAGAGCTTTATGCTGTTTAATAGGAAGAGAAGGGAGGGAAAGATTCTGCAGAGTATTCCTTTGAAAATCTACAAAGATGCACACGTCATAAACAATACTTCATCATTTCTATTGATGTGTACAAACCCATTTCAAGTGTAATCTACTTGGCATAAGCAAAATCAAACGAGAGAGTTTAAATTATTAAACCAGATCAGCTCACTTAAAAAAACGTTTCTGCATCCCCCTAAATCTAAATCTAAGCGAACCGTTTGATCATCTTCACCATGTAAAAATACAATTGTCACTACTGGTCAACTGTAACAAATTAACTGCAATTTTTTTATTTTGCATTTATTAGTCCTGTGCAAGGAGGATGCAGAAAGCTTTGCAAATTACTTTTATGCATATACGGATCATTTGTTACAGGTTGGGAAGACGTTAAAATGACATCCAACACATTTACTTGTGATGATTTTATAAATGACTTGTAAATGATTCAGTAATATATTTTACACATCATTTATAAAAGGTAAATTAAACTTGAAGAGACTTTGCTGTTGCTTAATATTTATACTTTAGAGTCGAGACTGCTAAAAGCTCAAATGTTTTTGTACACATTAATAGGAATTAGCAAGTAATGGTGATCGTGTGTGCATCTCTTTTAAATGTATAAAAGGTATACTTTACAGAATTTTTCCTGCCCCTTCTCTACCCATTAAATAGCATTCACCTCCTCTAAAAATTATTTTACCAACTATAGAGTAAATAATTGAGCGTCTATTATATAGGGACTCTTCATATAAGACTTTGAAGAGCAAAAAGAGATATAAAGTAGAATATTGACAGTGAAGAAAAGACAACCTGTCTTATAAAGAATAAAAAAGAAGAATATTGAGGGCGAGACAGTGTGCTCAACAGCACATGTTCAGGTGTGGAGAGAGTTACACATTTTTTGAGGACCCGATATCATTATACTTAATAAATAAGAGGGGTAGAAGTTGTTCTACCCCTCGTATTAGTTGCTGCACTTACTGTATTCGTATCAGTTCGCTGCACTTATTGAATTTGTATTTGTTTACTGCACTTATCCTATTCGTAGTAGTTTGTAGCACTTATTGTATTCGGATTAGTCTGTTGCAATTATTGTTTTCGTAGTAATTTGCCTCTGCACTATACTTTTGCTCTGGTTTATGCTTTAACATGCTTGTTTAAGAAAGGAGATGCACTTATGACTTCTGGTGACTAGTAGTTCTCTTGAATACCTATGTTGAATACACTTCCTGTAAGTCGCTTTGGATAAAAGCGTCTGCTAAATGACTGTAATGTAATGTAATGTAATGTAATGTTTTCCGTGATGAACGACCAACTCTGTAACTAGATAACACTACACAGAGAGCACTGACAAAGATACATTATCAATAAAGCCACCACAGGTGTCAGGTGACTCATATGTTGTAACCACGACAACATCAAGCCAAAACAGTATTATGCAAAAAATGATGGAACTTGTGCAAAGCTGCAATGATACAACAGAAGCAGTAAATGTATAAATAAACTTAGAAATGTGTGTCAGAGATTTGGGAGAGGTGTGATTGTAGCCGCTGACAGCTGTGATGTAGTACTTGATTTTGGTCGAGACTAAAAGCTCCATGCTATATTTACTATATTGATGTTTTTCAACATGGAGAGATGTTTAAATGTTTAAATACACTGCACGAAAATCTCAAATGAATGCACGGGCAAATATTAGATGCAAAGGATTCAGAAAAGACAAATCAAATAACCCGTCAGCTCTGCTCCACTCTCCCTCAGCAATAAGACACTCTGATATGTTCAGAAGTCTCAGACTGCCTGCTGTCTGTTTGAAATTTGTCTCCATGACAACAGACCAGACCGTCTGCCATCAGCATCGCCGTGTTGACGAAGTGCTGTGTTATGATAATAGTCATAGGAGAGGTACGACCTGAGAATATACAGTACATTTGCGAGGATTTATCGCAGGGAGGTGTTTGTGCAAGATGAGGAGAGAGAGGAAATATGTAATAGTAAATATTTGGGCTAAAGATAAAACCGTGAATAAGAGGGTTATGGGATATCCATGTGCATTTTACTTTTGGTTTACTTTAACCTAGTGAAACAGAAGTGGGAGCGTCTTAAGCTTCTGTTTTGGTTTCATATAACAGGTGAGAGGTGTGGAGCCAACAGTCCTCTGTAACTTCCAACTTTTAGTGTTCCATTCAAATGAGAAGGATTTGATTTAAATACCTTTAACTGCACACTCCACAACTATTCTGTTTTACTGTGAAATACGTCACAGAACAGAAGCCAAATACGATGTGACATCTGGTTCATCCCGGACGTTATGACGGGCAGCTGAAGTCCAGACACAAAAAGGACCCAGAGTGTCGAGACAGATGGAGTTCTGAAATGATGTTTTGTGTCTCACCTTGTCACCTTGTCCTCACTGCATGGAGTCTGGATCCTCTCCTCCACGCTCATCGCCTGAGGACCGAGCTCTCCTCCTCCTGCTGATGTCTGTCCAGCTCCTGACTGCTGCTGCTGCTGCTGATGCCGACGCTGCTCCCCTTCATCCTCCACCTCCTCATTACCCGGCTTCTCCTTCCCTCGGCCCTCACTCTCGTTGTCGCTCTCCTCACCCAACATGTCGTCCACCTGTTTTTTTTTAATAAAAAGGGAGCTTTTGTGAGATATTGTTTTAAGATTTGGACGTGGCCTAATGTGACAAACGGCATATTTGGCACACAAATTGTCAATTCTTCACTCTCCTTTAAGTTGTGTCGTTAACATATTAACAAGCTCAGCATGCATACATTTATATCATGATTGCCCAAAATATCCTCACACTTTGCATACTCTTAAGCGCAGATAGGATTAATTACTTTCTCTCATTCTACTTAATACACTATGTGGAACTATGTGCTCTGGCCTATTCCCTTGATGCACTGCAGATTCCAGTTAATCATCTAATTAAATCTGGAAAGTGGTTTTACTTCTAAAATAATTGGGTTACATAAGGTTCTGGAATCTTGGAAGGTGATTAAACAGATAAGCATGTGTCATTTAAGCAATTAAAAACTGACCAGATTTTCAAAAGATAGCAAAGAAAAAATGTTTTTGCATAATCCCAAAACATAAAAAGAATTGATAAGTATCCCTTAAAGGAACAGTTCTACATTTTTGGAGATTTGCTTAATTACTTTCTTGCCGATAGTCAAATGACAAAAATGATACCAGTGTGTAAAAAATAGGAAGCTACTGCCAGCAACAGGTTAGCTTAGCACAAAAACTGGAAACAGCAAGCATGGCTTTGTCCAAAAGTAAAAAAAAGAAATAAAAAAAATCCACATTATTGGCCCGTAAAACCACAACTTGTCCTTTTCATACTTTCCTTTCTTATGGATGAAATAAACATGATACAACATGCTCGTTGGTGAGTTTTACAGATGCTGGTGAATTCGTTGCCTTTGGGCAGAGCCAGGATAGTTGTTTTCCTGTATCCAGTCTTTATGCTAAGCTAATCTAGCAGACTGCTGGCAGTAGATTCGTATTTCTTACACATAAGAGTGGAATCCATCTGATCACCGACCCAAGAGAGACGATCAACACATTTGCTAAAAGTGTCTAACTGTTTTTTAAATTTGGTTATTAAAGATTCCTCATTCCAGGGCATCAGTTACTGGATTTTGGAGGCCGATACTAATACTGATAATTGAGAGTCTGGAAAAAGCGTCAACGAGTCACTGTCAGATATTCTTACTTTTACATAAAAACGTGTGAAACATATTTTTATATGTTTGTTCAGTTGTAAAATAAACTTGCCAATGAATACGGGTGGATGTTCTCTGTAACGGTATCGCTGTTTCTAAGTTACCGTAAACAGTTTTTGGCCTTTCTGTACTGCAATCTTTTGTCATTTAACTTATATGGCGATACCGATATATCTGTGATAATTTAATGTTGGCCGGGCTGATATGTCAGTCAAGCTTTGAATGTAAACTAGGGGGTTGTTTAGGCCAATGAATGCAACAATGCCAGATGTGGACACCATGAAATAACCTGGACAATATAATTCTGTCCAATACAAGGAGACCAGGAAAAAAACCAACCACAGAGTCACATCAACAACTGTTGGATGCTCTAAAGTCACAAAGGCAGGCTTCATTGTGGGGCTATAGTAATAAATATGATACTGAACAAGGGTTGATTGAATTTGTCCAACCCCCTGCTGATGGATAATGTTTGAGGTCTGATAATAAACTCATCACATCATTTGGATGCCAAATACATCAAAGTTAATCTGTCTGGCGGGGATATTCTTCAAGCAACAGTGTCACCTCCGCCAGCTCATCAGTCTTGTGTTTTCTCGAGCAGCTCATGATTTACACAGCCTCAGGGGTACTGATCATTTAGAGCGGGATGGCTGATTGACAACCAGCGGATCAATGGGATATCTAAGGGGAATAAAGCCAAAGAGAGTATGCAAGCCTCTCGTCCATTGACTTATGAAATAAATAATAATAATAAAAGCTGTGAATGCGTTGGGTTTGTGGTTGTTGTACTCAAATTTGAATGATAATGACCATGCGGGGCACCAACAAATTACAGGATGGGATACAAACAACACACACAAACAACACACAATTTAAACTTGCATCTCAACACAAATTGCTTTTTTCCCCTGATAAAACATTTCTCTACTTGTGACTTTTTCCTCAGAACTATCTCCCATGAGTGGAAAAAGTAACAATTATTATTTGGCCTTGCCTTTGTGACAACTGCTAATGACTTCAAAAGGAGGTCTATTTTTCTGCCTTTCAGTCAAAAAGACTGGCCTTCAAAAAAACTGCAAATTAAAAGCCCAAATAACAATTTCCAAAAGAATACTGGACACATAAACAAGACATAGCTAAGGATAACTTGACCCCCTACTTTTTTATAATGTTTTGGACAAATACCGACTGTGTGGGAGCTGCCGATAACTCTGCAGGCTTTAAAATAAGTATGTTAAATGGAAAAATACTTCTTCGACATACTTTTGAGCAAACAGGGCTGTATGTGCAGAAATAGAAAAATAAAAAGGACAAAAGTCAATTTCTGTGTCACTTTCTCCCAGTCAGTGGTGAAAGGTACTTTCGGAGCAGAAAATATATAAAGGGCAAAACACTTCCATGTTCTGTGTAGGCATCAATTATCTAAAATATCACCGAGGCGTCCTACAATGTAGGAATATAGGTGAAGCACTATCACAGCCAACAGCATCCTGTTCCTGGATGTGATCAAAGGCCAAGCAAAGAGCCCAACGTGAACTTCTCAAAGCACAGCTTGGCACCCGCTCATCGCTGTTTTACAGTCAGGTTGTTGGCCTGGTTGTTTGTGCTGTTAGCGCTGTTAGCTGGTAGCCGGTGGCTCAGCCTTTGCCATGTTGAGAGCCATGTGAAGGGACTAAATATGCTCTGAATTTTGAATTTAGCCCCTTTAAGCACTGTTTGTAATTACCTTGTGTTTGACTGTGATAATGTATCTGTCTGGAGGAAGATGTGAAACATGTAGAGGACGGAAGAGCAAACACGAAACAGAGGAAGGTTGTTTTCTGCACACCAAAAGATGCCGATTAACGTTTGATCACATTCCTGTTATTGCACACACGGCTGAATACAATGCATCTGACATGAATTGATACGTCAATAACAATGAATGAGGATTAGATGTTTCCTGTCCAGCAAAGCTATAAAGATTTCCCTTCTAAACTCTGGACATACTGATACTTTAACTTCAGACTCAAAACTGGCCTCAGGTGTTACTCTAACTGAAAGATTCATGTGCGGCAAAAGCAGCCGGCAGTCATTCATTTTAAATGAAAGCCAGCAATTAGGAGTAGCTGTTACTGTGGGAGCAATGAACTGCCCAGAGCAATGAGTTTCAGCTGGAGCCGGGCCCAACTTTAAGAAAAGGTGATTAATGTCCTGCTGTATCTTAGTCCCTAGTGAATGTCTGTTACACCTTTAAGTGAGCCTTAAAGTCTATACTTTTTGGTTTTTTCATCCCAATTTATTGCCATACACGTGTCTATATATTACTTTATGTACCAAAGAACGGGTTAAGGCTGTTATCTACCATTTGTTTTCATTATCAATTAATCTGCTGATTATTTTTCTCATTTAACTGATTTGAAGTTTTGCCCATGAAATATCAGAGAATGGGCAAATGTTCACTTCACAATGAGCGATTTAGCAACGCAATTTAGCTTTGATACCACATGGTACCGAGTTCTTTCGGTTGATTCTTTATTAAAAAAGGTATCAAGTACAAATACCAGCCCTGAAAGTAAGGCAAGTAAAAAAGAAAGAAAAAATTCAGGCAAGCAAAGGATAAAGTTTTTCAAAAGCACAGGTTCATCTGAGGTCTGACTTTAAAAGAAAAATATCAACGTCTCAGAACATTAACATACCTTGGAAGAGACACTGTAGCATAACTGCCAGAAACTGTTAGAGCTCGACACATTTCAATGCAGTCGGTTAATCAGCGCTTATTGTCCTGACCACTTTACGTTTTTTGATGTGTTGTTTTACATAAGCTCACCTCTTCACCAGTCTTAAGCTATACAGGGAGACATTTACACAGCAAAATCCTGCTGAAGGGGGCTTATACAAGCTTAACTCTCTGCCCAAAGTACTGACTCCATCTGCGAAAGGCAGTCAGGGGTGGAAATAGTACAGACAGTTGAGTAAAACTATTGACTGGTCATTTCATGTGGGCCCAGAGGAAGATAACGCAGTCACATTTATAGCGAAAAGCTCACCTGAGGACCAGCTCGAAGCAAAGTGAATGAAAACTGCATTACTAGTGATGAGGTCGGTGAAACGGGAGCAAAAAAGACCTTTATTCACCTGAGTTATTCATCAGCTTGGGGTCACATGCATCAAAAGGCTGAATGCCACACAACTACTGATTCAATGTCCCATTATGTAGGAACCACTGCACCAAGAATGCACAGCTTTACTCCACCTCTGCCTACTCTTTACATTAGGGAAGAACTCAAATGTAGCATCCTTTGAGGACGGAGAAGATTTCATAAGCGGCTCTGCAAACAGGAAGGTATTGGCTTCTTTTCACCATCATCTCAGAAAGGTTTGTCGAGGGTTGTTACATAACGCTGCGGTGAAAAAAACATTACTTTGGAAAGGAAAAGGGCTCAAACATGAAATACTTCAGAGAGTTCATTCAGAGACTTCAGAGAGTTTTTTTTATATCAATGATGTACTTTTCTCAATCTGTATGGCTCAGAAAAACTTCCTGACTGAATTGCTCTACATAGAACGGATGCTATTTTTTTTTTTTTTTTTTTTTGGAGTGAGGACCAAAAATGTAACATCTCGCCACAGTCAGGTGACTGAAGATATTTCTGTCAGGCTGTCAGGGACTGTGAGCAAATGGAAACAGGAGCAGGGGGAATATTCATAGCGCTGCTGCTGTTTTAGGGGACTGGCGTTTGAGTCTGGTTTGGATTATGTAGTGGCTGGTCTGGGAGCAGTAATTTGCTGGTTGGGTAAGCATGGTGGTTGACTGGAGCACTGGTCTGATGTCTTGTAACTCACTGCTTTTTAAACTGTGGCTGTGAAATGCGTTCACATTTTCAGGACCACGGACAGCACCACACACTCAGCTTACTGTGACAAAACGTTGACTTTACCTTTGCTGTTGCATTCTGGGCTATTAATGTTTTCTGTCATTTTCATTAGCAAAAATGCCTAAAAATATATTAAATCCAGATTCTCATAAGTGACAGTTTGCTGGTTGTTTTTCCTCAAATATTAACCTCAATTATCTTTTGGTTTTAAAATGCACGTTTAAAATGTCACCCCTTGCCCTTGGGAAATTGGTATGGCAACGTTTTATTGTGATCTTACATTTTATGGACCAAATGAAACATGAAGAAAATATTTTCATAATCAACTAATTTATGAATAGTGAAAATAACTGCTGGTTGTAGCCCCTAAATGAGTAGTTGCCAAACTTAGGGAGGCCTGATAAGTAAAAAAGTGATTTATGTGACAATGACTTTCAGCCCTGTCAACTCCCACTTTTTGAAGTCTTCTGGTTCCAAACATACTGATGGAAAACAATAATTTGACACCATTCTTTCAGTGCAAATAACATGTCATGGTCACATCATGACCCCTACTACTTATCTGCTCTGCACGGCCTAACAAAAGCGTGTTAATGTCCACGGACAGCATGACTAAGAAATGCAATTATCGCTCTAGCATTTCTCTAAATTCCATAGCCTTCTTATCTCATCAGAGCTTGGGTCTATGGGCTGATGCTGCCTATGAAATGAAACGATATCGGGCAGCACTCATATCAGGACATGGCTGCTTGGTCCGCTGAGGAGGAGCCTCGCAGTTCCAGTGGCATAAAAAAACCAGTGAATCTCTGTGACACAACATCTATCTTAATAATATGGAAAATATTGCCTTATAAATTCTGCAGACTCATGCAGAAAGCTTGTCCTCCCCAGTAGCTCCTACGGATTATATCTCACCATGGATGTGGGAGATCAATACCTGAAGGCGGAGGCAGAGCTGAGATCACTGTGACTGATGATCTGAGCTAGATCTCCTATGATCCCAGGCTTAATGAGCCACGTCTCCAAGGGCCCCTATGGCGTCACACGAGCACTGACCTGTGTCCGATTCTTCACCTTACTGTGTATAATAATCATTCACAACTCATTTGCTCATGCAGTATCCGGATTTCATTGCATTTTGTGGGCCAGAGCTGTTGAAAGGTTTTGATTTATCCACTGTCCTATGATGGAAAATTCAAATCCAACCAGTTTCACAATCACATTAAGCTCTATGAGCAGAGTGACTTGTGTTTCAACTCCTCAAATGAGTGTTTAAAAGTGAAATGGCGCATGAGGTCAACTTTGGATTGCTACGATAAACCAAAAAAATAAATAACTTTAGTTATTTAAATATGTTACATACTGACTCCAGTAAAGGAGAGCCAAGAAAATTCATATCCCTAGCTTGGCTCGCTGGGACAATTAACAGAGCTGAGCCATTTTTAACTAAATTTGGTATCAACTGTGCTCCTTCTGTTATAACAAGTCAAAATGTCTGCAGAGCAAAAGTACCATTGTCTATTGCATCAGAACATTTTCTGAGTTTTTATTTTTTTTTTTTTGAATGAGCAAAAATGCAGAGAAATAGATAAATGTGAACAAATGGCTAACATTAGTTGTTATTCATTGAGGGAGTTATGATAACTCTTCAAACTAAGAGTGAGTGAGCTCTACAAACCTGTCAATGGGGGGACTGAGTGCTTGCCGAACGGATAGTTTTTTATCTTGCAATTGTATAGCTGGACGCTCTTAATGTAATAATGCTGCAGTTTACAACATTTTTGTATAAACAATGGCTCAAATGTAACCTGAAAGAGGTTGGATGTGCCGATACAGCAGAGCAAAATATGACCGAAGTGCAGTTCCCCTCGACTCTACGGAGCATTTGAGCGTCTTTCCCCTCAATGCCTTTGTTTTACTGCCCATATCGGTTCAGTTTGATTTTCCTCAGGGGATGGTGAAGACCAAAACACAGCTAAAGGGGGAGTGAATGTTGGAGTTTTGACAGTAAATCAGACAGAAAATGGCGGATTATTAGAGTAATCAATATGCAAATATAACAAGACGAGGCAAATGGTCTAATAACAACCAACATGAATCACATAATGGAGAAAACTAGCTACTGTAGCCTGGCTGATATTACAATCACGCAAACGACTAACAAGTAATATGTGGAAGCATTTTGGATTCAACATCAGGGATGGAACATTTTTGGGATAAAGGTAATGCTCAGTGCCAAGTAATGTTAGATTTTAGTTTGAGGCTACATGGGTTGTGTTCAAATGAATGAGAATAAATCATATGTTCATTCTCATTTGTCTGATAGTCCATATGGTGCATTACGGTCTCAGTGAAAGCAGTAGATGGAAGCGAATGCAGCCAGTCCCAGTCATCACACAGCCAACAAGAGAACAGCAATTGTCAAAAGAAAAGGTCACCCAGTTGGTACACTGCCGTGATTCTCTGCCAGCCAACTCATACGCATGTTGCTCCAGGTAAACTGACGCATACCAGCATGTAACCACTGGTGACATTTAAATAAGTCCGTCTACCTGACTCAGATGTGCAGCCATTTGCTCCAGCCAATTAAGAGTGGCTCTTTGGCTTTGCCCTGAAGACCTACGGTGTTTAAAGCATCACAGACTGCCCTTTAGCTGAGGCAGTCCGAGGAGGGTGACATTTCAAATACAGTGTATCTACAGAGCACCCTTTCCTTCCAGTCAATTTCTTTTACATTTCATACAGTTAAAAAAAAAGAAAAAAGGTGTTGGAAAAGGAATTGTGTTGGTTTACAGGAAGTAAATAGTCCTAATCTCAAAGTATGACAGAATTTTCAAAGCCTTGGTGGTGGTAAGCGTCTAATTTATGAACCACGTTGTATTACACACAGACTTTGCCTGATAACAGGCCTCTAAAGGCTTAGTCACTTATCTTCTTTTATTTATACACTGGAAATAAGCTGGTACATTAAATCTGTTGTAAAAGGCTACTGTCAGCCCAAATGATCTGTTGAAGGAGTTGCAACTTTTTCTGTTTGGTATATTGTGATGTAATATGAGCATGAATATTACATGAAAATAAGACCACATTATCGAGCAAGATGGTGTGATAATTGTTGAGTTCATTCCGGTCGGGTCTTAAAGGTACATGTCAAGTTTGTGTATCTTTTTCAGACCCATACAGAACCCTTATAGCAATTGATACATTTAAAAAGAGCACCTGACATTTTCATTTTTAATATATTATGAAATTGAGAGCATTTTTAAGCCCTGAAAATGAAAAAAACCAGAAGGGACAAATGATGATGAAATCGTCACTCCGCCTTATGATGAAGCATTCTAAATGCCACATTTACACAATAAGTGCTGCTGGTGTTTGAGGGAACAATGGCCGGTGTGCGCACTGAACACCTCATTAACCAACTCCATCTTCAACTATCATCATGCTAAATTACCAAGAGGTTGGCCTTTAATTAAAATAGAAAATGAATGTCCGTGCTACCACGAGAAGCCACAATAGTTCTGAACAAAAAAAACATAAAAGCAAAGTGCTTCTGCACTAAAAGAGCAGATCCTTGTGATTCCAAGATGAGACAAAGAAGAAAAGAAAAAGTTTATTTATCGTCACATTAAAGTTAACCTCTGCATTGAACCCATACTAAGCATTTAGGAGCAGTGGGCGGATCCACTTGGGGTTTAGTGTCCCACTTAAGGACACTTTGACATAAAGACGGGAGGAGCTGGGGATTCAAACCGGCAACCTTGTGAATAAAGGACGACCCGATCTGTCCCCGGAGCCACAGTCGTCCAATTCAGTCGATAAATTACCAGATTAGTGGCATTAACTCTCAACATCTTCATAAGATGCTAACCCTTATATGGTTAGGAGACCTCCATCATTTATTCATAAAAATAAAAAAAACACATATGGGGACAAATTGATTGGAGATCCATTATTAATCCATATCCATAAACTCATTCAATTATCCATTTCGTCAACAAGGACTCAAAGCCATCCACAACATATGGATATCATTTGCATTAGGCTGATTCCTATTATCAAATAAAGGGAACAGAGAGAACCTTTTGCGTCTAACCACCTGAGCTCAAACACAACCAAACAACAAGCCTGACCCGGCCGCTGACATAATGTACCATTTCCAGAATAATAGAAAACACAATTTCCAGTTTGCTTCCTGCTGCAGTCGTCATCGCGTCTAATAGGAACCAACACAGACGTGATCTTTGAAAATGTGCTCTGCTTTTGCCTTAGCTGCTGTAAATGTGGGACGAATGGAGCTGCACAGAGAACAATTACCTCCAGGATGATTGTTTCATCGGCCATCTAGAAACGGAGGATCACCGAGTTACAATTGACCTGACCTGTGAGATGGTTTGTTAAACGGAACTATCTGAGAAGATGTCATTGGAAACTGTTCGAAAAAATACTTTGCAGGAGATTGGATGAACCAGCTGTCAATCAAACTCTAGCTGAAGCCAGTAAGGAGAAGAGCGAAAACATCCTTCAGTGCCGTTCTTTGCTCTTCCTCTGATGAAGAAATATCGTCAAGTTTGAACTGATGCTGTTGCAGCATCTATGCATTGTTGTTCGATACAAATTGTGGCCTCTCTGTGTTGTTTCTTACACACCTAAGCCCCGCCCATAGCTGTCAGTATCTCCGCACAGGACGCTGATTGGTCAGAGGACTGGCTAGCCCAACACAAGTGCATTAGCCCTGTGATCTCGTGACCTTGCAAGAATCCAGGAATCGTGCAAGGTCCCGACACCATGAACTCTTTTCTGTCAAATCTAATTCTATTTTATACATTTTTTACGCTTTTTTATAAATTAAATGTTCTAATAGTCAGTAAGTGACTCCACTCCCAAACAGCAATTGTCCAACCGTAGCTTAGCAACTGAAACTAGGCATTACGGGATTTGACGAGAAACCGATACTTCGCCAAAAATCTGAATCGTGACAGCACTCATTTTTCTCGAGACAAACACATCGTCACATCGTTCCGGAGACGATAAGAAAATTTCCCTGACAAGGATACATTGTGAACAATAAATCCGTGTTGATCCGGTGGGCAACACTGACGCATAGCATACACATTTGGAGGGGGGTGTCTGTCTGTAGTCGTTCCAAGACCAAAAACATGTGAGCCAATCTGTAGGTAAAGAATTAAAAGGTCTGTCTATCTGCTCTCACATAAGATAACAAGGCTAGACAAATATCTTTACCTAATCTATAATTCAACATTTATGCAATTTCAATACAGTATGCCTAAGCTTCAACCTCAAACACAAAAAAAGAGATTTCATAATCAGCCTTTTGAAAGCTTGGAGATATGGATATGATATAATAAGAGAAATGTTAAACAGCTGTTTGCTTTGGCAATATTCTATGTCCGTATTTGTTTAGAAGATATTGGATAGAGCCGTGCATCCCCTTCAAACATATAAGTGTGGGAGAAAAAAAGAAAAGAAAAGAAAGTCTATTTCTAGAAAATGCAATGCACAGCAGTTCTCAGGCTGAGCCGTCGCCTGCAGCCGCAAAGTTTCTTCACCCCAGAATTCAATTGAGTTAATAACCGGCAGGCTGTTTTTTGCATCCCAATGACAGGACTCGGTTGATCATTTAAAGCGTGACCGATCACACTGACGTCCTGATTATTCAATTAAATTTAACTTTAAGTACCGTATCCTTGCAGGATTTATAACCCGTGTTCAATGTTAAGGTTTAAGGAGAGGAAAGGAAAGGCTACTCTGTCATGAGGAAATGTATTGAATTGTTATTTATTATTAAAACAATGAACTATAAGCCAGCAATTCTTTTACTTTTTCAAAGTTTAGCATATATATATATATATATTACTATATATTCATTTACATAGACCTTATCGACCCCACTGTCACATATATGAGTCAGTATCGGCCCTGATATCAGTGAATCATTTCATCCATTGTCAATATCATTTTGCTTTAATACATAGTAAATCAGATTCATAACAATAAACAGTACTTTATAAAACAGAATATTGCATACTGTTACCTTATGAATGTCATTTTAAGAGAAAACTAAAAGTACTTGAGTAGCAACCAATGCAGCTTTACGATGACATACTCCCATAATATGAAAAGGAGATAAAATAATTACCACGGACCAACACGTGACTTCCCTTCAAACATGGCGTGTCACATGTCCCACGTGAACAACAAGCCATAAAGCTCTTTCTTCAGAATAATCACCCGCTGAGTGGACCCTTGACGGATCTCAAGGATCCACTTTGCACATTCCGATAACACCGTTATTGTAACCCCCCCCGTTGATGCATTAGCAGAATCCAGACTCCATTAAAAGAGTATTATCCAAGCGGGAGGTTCAGAGCACTCAGGCATAAGTAATCACTTCACCTGCCTTGCAAGGGTGGCAAGAAATAGAGAGAAAATGCAGAGCGGAGACTGATATAAAGGCGGTTTTGAATAGCAGAATAGGTGGTGTGCCGAAAGCGTAAGGAAGTGAACACATGAAATACAAAGAGTACAAACAAATGAGGAGACAAGAGACACAGGAAATAAAAACCTTATGAGAAAGCTGCCCGAGTACACAAATATCCTGAATCATATAAAATAGACTGACCACTACTCTAAGTAAATACACCATGCAACTGATTCCCTGGAAAACTACTTGGAGGTTTGTTTTGTGAAAGACTTCTATTGTGAAGGCAGTAAATGTTACATTTGTAAATAAATACTTCATTACAGCTCCATCAGTACTGCAAAAAAAAAAAAAAAATAAAGAGCTGACCAGAAGGATGTCATCAGCGTAAGTTAAAGAAACGTCCCAATGACGAGGACGTTTCCACGCAGGAGGGTTTGAATCTACTCAGAGCGAAACACAGCAAGTCATCCGACCAATCACGATGCTTCGTGGCGTCAGCGACAAAGCTTGTTTGACTGCAGCGACTTGCACCGTTTGGCCCCCGCGGAGCCATAATATCGCAGATGGATGCTCTTATGCCCCCCCGCTGTGAAGCTGCGATGGAAATATAACCCTAGAAAAACAACACAGACTCACTGCTGAGCCCAGAGTATGTGATCGCCTTGGTAACCACACACACACACACACACACACACACACACACACACACACACACACACACACACACACACACACACACACACACACACACACACACACACACACACACTTTTCCTTACAGACCAGCGTGTGATCTGTGTCAAGTTTGATTACACATACAGGGAATCTGACTCGGTGATTGGTGCGTAACAATAGGTACAGTGCAACAGTGTGAGGCCATGATGTCATTTTAACATGTGAATGGCTCACTAGCATCATTTCCGCTCCAACTATTTTGTGCGTGATTTTTCTGTCTGTGAGGGCAAAACAGCACCAGGCCGACGTACCTCTTTGTCCATGCTCTCGAGGTCCTCCTTGCAGAGCGTGTACAGCGGCATCGTTTCCGACATGCTCGGCTGGCGTTCCCGACGGGACGGTCCCGGCTGCTCGTTGTCTTGGCTGGAACCCGCCGCCGCGTCATCTTGCTGGCTCGTTGAACTTCCCCTGTGGTAAAAAAATGAACATGACCAAATGAGCACAAAACACGATGAATGTGCAGCTTAATAAATGGACTAATAAGCTAATGGCTAAATAGACGGAAAGACAAAAAAACAAAGGACTTTTTATGTTATTCAACACGCAGCAACAATATTTTTCTACATTAATTTGCAATATTAAAAAAAAAAAAGGGTTACTATCTTAATAATTAATCAAAAGGAGTGCTTTTATATTTGACAGCCCTATTTCAAATGCATTCTTGTGTCGCAGCAGTCTTCACGTGAATTGCAACGGAACAACATTCATTTGCAAACACTGAGCATACATAATAAGCACTTTTTCCTCACAACACAGACGCGGAGTGGAGAGTGAAAGAGCGACGGCTGAGGCTGGCAAACAACGATGGGATATCTGAAGGCTTTCTCTTTAAAACCGGGGTCCATTAGATGCAAATCTTATGCAAGCGGGGAGAGGGGGGCTCCATACTTCCTCTTCCTCAGCGCTTAATTGAAGAGATCTTCTTTGATGATTAAATCCAAGTTCATGCAACTCGCTGAAAACTCTACAGTGGATCTAATCTGTGAATTATGTGGGCCAGTTTTATTTTATGCGCTTAATTATTAATTAGTGTCATCATAGACTTATTCAAATGACTGTGACCGTCCAGTAAAACAAGAGATGGCTAGGTTGGCTTTTAATCCTCTGGAGTTGTGTAAAAAAACAAAACAGTCAAGCCACTTCCTCTCATCAACGACAAACAAGTCCACATAGAGAGGAAGTACTTTTCAGTAGCATGTGTGACAGATGAAGACCACAGAGGTGACTTTGAGGAACTGTGAGGATTTTCTTGCCACATCTTTCTTGACAAACTCTTGTCGAAAATGAAATGAGGACATGACTGGAAAATCAAATATATAATGGATGAGTATAAAACATTTTCTTTTTAGATTAGTATTTTACACGGTTGCTGAGACTTTCCCCGTTGTAGTATAAAGTAACCTGCATTTTATTGTGATGTTATTTACGACCCAAAGTGCAGATGCAAATAAAATATACAACACGAGTTTGGAGGCTGGTTTGGGAGCCACACTTCACACTCTCTGCCACCCGATGTTATAAACCATCCGCATTGTTATTGTGCCTCGTGATAGCTGAAGACGCTGCCGTCTCGTCTCCTCTGAGGGTCGTTCATAAAGTAGAGGAGCGCCGTGCCAACAGCTGTTTTAGTCCACAAAAGCAGGGAGGGATGGAAATGAGGCCCAGAGGACAAATCAATACATTTAAGATCTGTTATAAGCCATTCTGCAGCCAATAAATAACAGAGACACATCGAAAGAACTTCTTACTTTTTTTCTACGTGCTGTAGTCTTGTTTTTCTCGGTACAATAACCATCTCAGAAAATATCTGTTTTCAGGATACACGGACACTCTTCTTCTTTGTAACTAAAGCATTAGTTTACATTTGTTAGAATGATAAATGAACTGCTAAATGAAAAATAACATAAGCTATGAGCTTTTAAAACAATGGCCTATGATTATAAACTACTAGAATATACTGTAAGTCTGACACAGTGCAGCCAGACTGCAGTTTCAATACTAATTTTCCGCGGTATCGATACACGGGTACAAGCTGCAGTTCCGTTCTCTCTGACAGCGAGCTGACAAACACACTACACATTTATCTTTCACTATTTTTCCCACATTGGTATCAAACATCGTTATTTTTGAGAAGTATCGTGACGACACCACTGAGGAGTACTCCTCAGCCGGTGAAAACGGTTGTGTAATGTTTGGTGGCTCTACAGCAGCTCTGTGATGTCATCCGGGTCATCTCAGCTTGGGCTTTAAAATTACATTTGCTAGGCCTGGGAGTATTAAACTGAAAATGCTTTCAACTTGCATTATGTATACGTGTGTTGGAGTTTGACCCGTGCAATGGCCTAAAAATCAGCATATCTTCGGATGCTTTCACGCCTCACCGGTTAAAACAAACCCTGGTGCAGGCTGGTCAATGAAGCTAAATGCGTCACCACGCGTTTCTGAAAGTCTGTTTCGTGACTTTCCCAAAAAACGTTTGGGATTTCATGGTTTTCTAAAAACCTTTAAAAAGGCCTGGAACATTTTAAAATTCCATGAGTTCTCCAAGATTTAAACGTCAAAATGTTATCACATGCTGCACGTTGACAGACATCTGTTAGCTCGAGCTATGACACATGTAAATCTAGTTACATAGAGTGATAACACAAACCAAAACCAGCTCTTGCAAGTAAAAAAAAAAGACTAATTTGTGTCCCAAACGGTCAACAGGCAGAAAGTCCCCTCACACTTGTATCAGTTTCATATCAGTATTTCATCATTATATTGCACGGCTCTTTTTCTGTTTCTTACCTGAGACAAGACTGCTCTCCGTGGTCAGAGAGCGACAAAGACCCCGATGCCTGGAGGTAGGATGGCGTCCGGGGCACCTGAGGGCCCCTGCGGATGAGCTTCCCCGTGACGGGGTCGTAGGTTCGAACCTCCGGGGCTGGAGGCTGAGGTCTGAGGTGGATGGGGGCTGGGTGGAAAATATGTTTCTGCAGGGAACCCTGCATGTCTGGGAATGCTGCTGGACTGTTGCTCCTTAAAAAAGAGACAAGAAAAAGATCCCAGATTTTGAATTATCTTCAGATTTATATGCATAACGGTTAACATGTGAGAAATATTAAGTATTTTTCTGAGTTGTTTACTTCGTATGTACTCGGTGTAGAATGGCCTGATAGACCACAGGCTGATTTTAACTCCTTTACCTCGGCATCTTGGTGTAGTCCTCCTTCAGCGGGTACAGCTGCTCCTCCACCCTCTCCCAGCGCTCCAGACAGCTCCACAGCCAGTCGGGGTTGACAACATGGAGGTGTTTGCAGCCTTGTGCTTGACGAACCTTCTCGGTGCCTGGGTGACAGGAGTGGAAGGAGAAAATGAGAACAGGTTTTGTCCTTTCAATCAATTACCAAAAACACAAACACAAACACAAACACAAACACACACACACACACACACACACACACACACACACACACACACACACACACACACACACACACACACACACACACACACTGGGTTTGCAGAATAATTCAGATCAATGATCAGACGTTCTCACCTGGAGGAGAAAATAATTGCCTGGTCAATATTATAAGAAAGATAAGGACAATGTCTTCTTTGGAGTCACTTTCTTTTCACTTTTCAGAGAACTCAATAGTTTTCTTAGGAATCCAGAGAGCCATGTTTTGTTTGGTTAAATCCACAGAGAGTAGCGTTTCTGCTCCAATAAGTCGTATTGATGATAGACACAAAGACACCAAATTGAATTCTTGAACCAACGTTGTTGTACACGATTACATACACGGTCAGAAAATTAACCTTTTGTCTTACCGGCCAACTTGTTAGCATGTCATCTTGGCCTCATATGTGATTCTCTATCAACGCTACAGTATTGTGCAGTAATAGTAGAAGTAACACTAACTGTGTGAAGATATATTAATTCAACCGTTTCAATACTAAAGTGTGACACATTTGAATTGATAAATTGAGTGGTATTCATCTTTAAGAGCAAGAAGGATCATTTTTTTAAGAGTTTGAGAATATTACAATTATGGAGGAGTTGACAATAACACATGACAATAGGCAACTATAATAAGTCGAGTGTAATAATAGTGATAGTAGTTTGATGAGCGAAACTGAAATCAGCTTTTATCTTGAGTAATTAAAGACACTGTGCAGTTATACGTCAGCTTAATAATGAAAATGTAACATAAAATAATATTAGATTTATTGGATTTACCAAAACAAAATTCTTTGCAGTTTGTGTTTTCTCTGATATGACAACGGATTTGAAACCTAACTGGTATTAGTTAACATATCCACCCTCCATTCCTGGTACACAAAACAGAAGTGGTACAGCACATGTTGTCGTGTGATAGAAGCGTACAAAATAATAAATCAAGAAAGAGGTTAAAAGATTCAAGTGTAGCTTGTTTGTATTCAGGAACTGTGCACTTTATCACTTCTACTTCGATTCGATTGATTTTATTGTGCTGTACTATTAATATTTTTTTTTACAGAATCTGAATCTCACTCTGAATTATTGTTGTCGTTTACAAAGAGATAATATTTGTTATGTTTTTACTGATGATTTGAAGGAAAACTATAACAATATATTTTATTCATAATATCTATGCTGACATAAAACTATGACACTTATTTTATTTTGTAACAATTGTATGTTCTTGAAATTAATAATAAAATATTTTCAGTAGTTTTGTCATATAATCAAGAATATCAGAATTACTGAAATACCCCATAATTTGATATCCTTTTAGGGGTCATATCGTCCACCACGACACTGATCCCACCAAAATTCAAGGCAGCTGATTTTAAAAGGCCTCATTATAATCTGTAAAAACTCATTGCATGAATACCTCGTGAAATATAATAGAAAAGAAAACATATAAACCTGTGAGTTTTCATGAAACGGGGGAGATAAATAATTGTCAAATGTGCTGTTCTGACAACACAAGGGGCCTTTTCAGCAGCTCTATCCAGACTTACTGACCTACTGCTCATATTGCTCCGGTTCCAGCTGATTTTTTTCTCTCCTACAAGATTACTGATTGCCAAGTGCTGCTCACAGCGGAGAGCCGGCTCCCACGGCAACGGGGCCGCCTCATGTGCTTGTTTTCAGAAGGCAAACTGGATTGGTAGAAACACAGGCGGGAATTGGCTTTCGGTGCTCTTCAGGAGAACTACCAAACACGCCGGCAGGTAAGAAGCACACGGTTGAAACACCCAACAATATGATCGCAGCTTTACACGCAAAACCTGCCAACTGTGTTCACATCCTTCTTCACGTACAGTTAATTATGGTCTGCCTTTTTCTGTCATAGCCACTCAAATTAATTGAAATGCTCTAATTAGATCCTTTACAGAAGTTTTTAACGTGGTAGAGATTGCCTACAGACCCCAAGGGGTTCACAGGAAAGAATGCAAACAGATGATTATATATTGTTCACTGTCTTTATGCTGTGTCAGAGCTGTATTTAGTTACTGTTAATGCAAACTGAACATTTTCTGCTGCTGTGATCCAGAGGTGCTAGGAAGGTCTCTACATTGGCACAACTGTACGACCGTATTGTCATTTGTTGACCAGAGATCTGAAACACATGAAGGCTGTGCATTCTTTTGACATACTGGAGTCCCTGGAGCTTATTTCTATTCATTAAGAAAACAAACACACACTTCAATTCATATTTGTTGGCATTTAGTCTTTCAAAAACAACATTTTCACAGCTGTCAAAAAACTGGCAACGGCTCACAAAAAGGAGACTCGCTCCTGTATTTACAGACATTCAAACTTCAATGGAAACCTCAATAGAAGCTTTGAAATTAAAAAAAAGCCATTCAATACAGCTCGTTTGCTTCCTAGACAGGGCTTTGTATGTATTGTTTTAGTTCAAACACAGAAGCGGACCGCATTTTCACTGAATTTGACAAAACGTGTAATGGATTCAAATCATGGACTTCACCTTTAAATAGGCGTTTTACTTTTTTCTTGACCCCGACAAAGTCTAAAACAACCACTGCTGGAATGGCTGACCTCTGAGACAAATGAATTGTGATGACAGTGGATTCAATCTTAATTATTTCTGCTCAGTCAAAGTTTTGCCCAGGACTCAGACACACAAATCTGCCAATATGTCAGTATGTCTGGCATTTAAATGAGCCTTACATGACCCTTCTTGAATTCTAGCCTCATTAGCAAACCATGACTTGCATAAATTACGAAAAAGTTTCAGCACACGGCTACCAAAAAAAACAAAACCTCAACGATATTCAGTGAAAGGAACCAAAATGAAAGTGCACATGTCAGAAAGAATTACTTAAGGTATCTCCAACAAGTCCTTCAAAATCCAATACCAGTCAGGCTCTAAAAAGAACTTTCAACAAGCTATTTTTGAGGATAATACCATGAAAAGTTTAGAAAGATCAACTCATTGTCAAATTATTCATCAGAAATGCCACTATTGCATCCTCATTCAACAGCATCCATACATATGCATATCTACGTACCGGCTCTTGCTGCGATCAGATGCGTTGTCCGACAGGCATCTTGGGAGTTAAAAACCAGGTTCTTGCCAATCTTGGCCCCCAGTGCTTTGGCGTGGTAGAACTCGCGGGTCCTCTCCATGGGGTAGTTGGTCGGGTACAGCCCGCTGAACACTATCGTCGTGCCCTCCAGTGTCTTGCCTTTCAGCTCCGGGACAATCTTGCGGATGTCGGGCATTTCGGACGCCTCCTTCTTTAGGTAGGCCTCGTACCGTGCGTAGTACTCCGCGTGGATCCTCTCCAGCACTTCCTCCAGGTAGATCAGGTGATCGTCCTGGTCGATATCGACTTCATCTTCGTCCTCCTCATCCTCCATGCTCTGGTCCAGCAGCTCCTCCCCCATGGTGACCCCGGACTGTTCGCTATTCTGCGACTCGGTCTCCGGCTCTCTCCGGTCTGAGCAGCCGTTTCCCAGCTCGGGGTCTGGGAGAAGAACTCCAGACGGATCTGCTGGGTCAGAGCTGGTTTCCCCTTCACTGCGGACTTTACTATCTCCTTCCCCATCGACAGGTGTGACTCCTTCCTGCTCGGGTTTCTTTGCCTGGCCCGACTTGGCTTCGCTCTCGCTCTCTGATGAGGGAGGCTTTTCCGTCATGGAGTCATTGTCACTGTCACTAGAAAGATCAAAGTCCAAGTTATTGGACTCCTGGCTCGGTGCCGAGGAGTTTGCACTTTCCTGCGCCTCTCGTGTCACCAGTGTCCTGTTGCTTTCGTCTTCCTTAACATTTGTTCCGTCGCCCACCTGAGTTTCCTTCGACGCCGTCACAGACTCCGCCTCGGCCTCTGAACCTTTACCTCGTCCCGATTCATCCTCCACGACCCCTGTCGGGTGTGTCCGTTCGTTTGCTGGTACTCCCTGAGAAGACGGAGATGTTGTGGATTCTTCCTTTCCAGAAATGCTCTGGTCTTTCGTTCTTTTCCTGGGGCCGTTGTTTAGCTCATCGGCGTTCGTTGTCCCCGCTGGTTCGGTGCTGTCTGCTGGTCGACTTGACGGGCCTGCTGCTGGAAAACAAGACAAAGCAGTCAGACAGCATTCAAAGGACACTGGCATAAGAACCAATAGATGAAGTGCAAATATGAACATATACAAGATACTTCATTATTGCCAGGCAACAGAGGTGGTGGTAATTGTTTGGTACACCATGGTAGCTCAGTTCAAGTGCAAAGAAAAACATAGCAAACAAGCAACAGACCCCATAAACTATGTACATTAAAGGCTTCTGGTGTCAATCAGACAATTTGACATCAGATTTCCTCATCCTGCAACCGTGGAGCTCCAAAGTGTTCAATATTAGATAAATTACAATGAAATAACACTTGAATAAATTGTTAAAAATACATAAATGAAACATTAATTTACAAAATTCAAGAAAATAGAAAAACTCCATATTATATACTGTTATTTTGTCCTTCCTTTTTTTAAGTTTTAAAGAGCTTTTTATTTAATAATGCCGCTTTTAGAAAGTCAGCTTTTATTTAATAATGGATTTTTTCTCACTAACACTTTGTTGTCACCGCCCTCTCGTCTAAGCCAATCACATCTCCTCGCCCTCCTAAACTAGCGAGCTACACAACTGCAATGAGAATGAGCCAGTTGGCACCATTTTTCTACATTTTGTCATTTTTGGGGCTCCATACTTACAAACTTTTATCTTCATCACCTCTGACCCATAATGTTAATACAAGACTGATTTTGAAAACTCCCAACATACAATGATGCATTTAGGTAAAATTCAGGACCCAAATTTCTAGTTATAAAACCTCAACAAAAAAAAGGATCCTTTAAATGACCTGATGTGACGTCTACAACGCAGTTTAGTTCAGATTTCATGCACTATTTCACGTGATATAACCTCTCTAGCGGGGACGGTTGTGGCCCTTTTCATCACGTACTTGGCATTAATGCATTCTGGGAGGTCTGTGAACTTGTGAGTATAACCTTCTTGGTAATAACCTTCCTAACATTTCACACTATGGCATTCTACCGAGGTAATAACCCAGATTTTAGCTGCTCTTTAACTCCTGCTGAGAAATCTTCCTCTCAGGCAAATCCGAGTCCTCTGGGTACACAGAGTCACTTCAGTGCAAGCGACTCTATTTGAGCGTGAAACGAAATTCTCAAGTAATAGACTGTCTACAACACAGAGTCATCCACAAGACGACGGAGACAGTAAAAGCTCACGAAATGGAAACAGTTTTTGGAGGCAAAGTATCCTCTTGTTTTTTTTAAATGGAGATAGAAATAGTTCACTCTGCATAGCATACACTTCCATTAGTGATAATAGGTGAGCTGTATCAGGAGAGGGCAGCTAGGTAATGTGAGGAGGCGGGACCAGCGGACTCCAGCCTGAAGAATACCAATGTGGCAAATCAGACTGTGAGCTCAACTTTTCAACTGGGTTTAGTACAAAAACCTGAAAAACAAAGCAAACTGTTTTTAGACTTACATTGTTTGCAGCATCTCAATATAATGCTGATAATCTACAGGATGTGATGACGATGATTAAGTTAAGGATGGTTAAAAGCCACAAAATGATACTGGCAGATGTTTGTGTGCTTCACGCTGCACTTAATTAAAAAATATATTAATAACAATGGGTCAAATGACTGTGTGTAATGTGACATGGGGTTGCTTGCAATGATGAACGCACACAGAATAATCACCCGGCTCTAGAGTTTCCTTCAGCTCTACGAAACGTTTTAATACATTTCAAATCAGTTTTTTGTTTTTTTGCGGCCCTCAACTCTACAGTTTTGATTCACTCGCTGCTAACAAGTTATTATAATGTCAATATTGTGTTTATAGCCGCTCATGCTGCACCAGTGTCGCCACAGAAAGTAAAAAAAAAAAAATCTATAACAGAGTTAAGATAAGCTTTTTCTGAATTAAATACCTACCTAATACTGTGTTGTTGAATGATGCTTCACTTCCTGAACAAAAATGATTTATTTCAAATTGTATATAATGTATTAATTTACAAACTCGACTTGCCATTAATGGATTAAATAGTTTCTTTCATTATGTATTTATCTTAGAAAAAATACAACAAAATATTCAGTAGCTGTCAACAAGAGAATTGCTGATTTAGTCAGATCCTTTGTGTAACTTGACTTGCAAAGCAGCAGGAGAGTTACTTGAGGGGGAAAGAAAGTCATATTTGAAGAGTTTGTATTTGCATTGGACCAGATCTGCTTTGGGCAAATCCAAGCTTGTATTTTAACCACATGACCAACTCTCTATTCTTTATTTTGAATATATCAACTACATAAGGGCCATTGCTCAGCCTGGCGGCAGTTGTAACATGAGATGAGTACAACCATGAATTGTCAGTAATTGATGTAACAGCCTGAGAGTGGGTGTAAATGAAGGGGTCCTACAAAATTCCCCGAGGAGACACACTGGCGGGCTGCAAGCAGCTTATTTCCTGTTATGATAATAAAAAGGGAATAACACTGAGAGTCCAGTGCAGAGGGACATACAGAGGTGAAAGTATTGGAGCCCTTTAAGATATCTATCCTAGTTTATTGACAGGTGCGTTTGATTCATGATGAGGTTGGTGGATAGAGGTGTGGAGGCTCATCATGTAAGCTCTGGATGCTGCCGACACATTAGTGCAGTGTTGATGACTATTTATCGTCTGGGTCTAGTCTGAGTGACTCCATGATAGATGATATGACCAATAATAGAGTCATCGTTTCATTAATATATCGCGAGTCTCTGTATATAAATGATAACAGTATGTGAATATGTTAGTGCTAGGATTACTTTGGATTACTCTTTGAAAGAGAGTCATCATCCAATGTGTAAATTACCAGAAATAAACAGATCATATTAGATTGAATACATACACATATACATACACATCAATACAAAAATGTATGCAAAGTCACATATAAAACAATAAACTTACGTAACCGTGTTCCACTGTTTTTCATTACGTTAAACTAAATTCTTAAATGTGCATTTTGTGGGATTTGGCGACATCAAGTGGTGAGGTTGCAGATTGCGACCAACGGAAACTTCTCCCATGCTGGACCTACCTACAGATATTGGTTGGTTTTGTCCGTTTTGGGCTACTGTAGAAACATGGCAGGTGGCTCTTTATATAAGTATAACTGTTAATACTAAAGTAACGTTAACAAAACGATTCCTTGTTCTAATGTTAACCCGGGTTAGCGATACGCTGGTAGAAACCCTGATGGAGTATTGCCAGGTTGACAAACAGGTGACGACCTCGGATCTAAACTAGTTGATGCAATGAAGACTCATTGGGAAAGTGGCTGCTTGTGTCCATAACAGTACACACAGTGGTATCGGAGTATTTATAGTATAAATATAGTACGAGAGACACTGATAACAATGCATCCATACTGAAATCAATCAAACAGAAGCAGAATAGTGAATTCTTAGTGGCCATGGTATAAAACAAAGTAAACCACAATACATTAAACATTAAAAGGACTAAAACTATGTTTGTACTTTGTCAACATTTGTGCATAATAATTTACAGTAAAGATGCTAATTTAGTTTTTCCCCCCCCCCGACTGATAACAGACCCTCATTAACCGTTAACCACTAAGATTAGTGCCACTGCGTTGCATGCAGGAGTGTTTAGGTTGAAGTGCATCACAGGCTGCCCAGCTGGATGATACCCCGATGCACTAACACGTTAAATCCAACATTTACCACCAGCTGCAGCGGAGGCGGTGCGATGTCGTGTGCACTGTCGTGGAAACATTCAGCCACTTTTCCTAGTAGGTCTCCACCGCATCATTTAGTTTAGTGTTAGTACCGTTATAACCGAGAACATAGCGGTGCATTAAAAGTGCATAGTTTATTTGTCGGTGAATAAATGCTACAACTTATTAAGACCAAAGTCAAGCTCTTGTATCTTGTTTGCAACCAGCTGATTCAAGTTAAAAGGGGTTAGCTCCAAAGTTAGCAACATATGTAGCTCAGGCTCACAGAGACTGAAGTTTAAGGTGGACCAGCTATTCTGCTTTCAGTTTTTTTTTTATTTGGTCATTTCCAATATTTCTTTGAACTGTTAAACTGATAGCATTAATCAATGAAAACTAAATTTTTTTTTTCAGTTAAAAGTTAATTATTAACCTCCTTAATTTATATATTGTATATTTTTCACATACATATATTTACAAAAGAAATCTTATGGGTCATCCATATATTAAGGTCATATATTCACTCATATGGTAGCGAGAGCATTAATAAGGACACTTTTCATCACAACCAAAATAAATAATATCTGATATCTAAGTGGGACTTAAATTATGGGTGTTCTCCAAATCAAACTTTTAACAGCACAGAAGCAATAAACAAGGCCCTAATGCATCACCAATTAAAACTTCATAAATTGCATTGCATTTTTTAACAGTTTGCCCAGAACTTGTCTTCCTGTTGCAATTCACTTGGTGTCTGAGCTGAGCGTCAGTGAGATATACAGATTAGGAAACTCTGTGCCTCGGTTACCAGCTATGTACTGGACTGTGTAACATTCAGCTTTGGCACTATGAACTTATAAGAGTCGCCCCAGATCAGCGAGGCCACTGGACCGACTTTGCTTGTTAACTTCATCTAAAAGTGCCTCTCACAGGGGAATGTGCATAGAACTGGAAGATACTCAGTGTTGCATAAGATGTCAGCAACTTTGTCTTTAAAGGCTCTTTCAACAAATGAGTTATGTCATCAAAGGTCGCAAACCTGTTTAGTTCATTTTAAACTGAACCCTGGGAGCGTTTTGTTGAGTTAGTCCGGTTCGTTTGTGTCGAAATCCTGGTGATGACTGACAACAGAACCGAGACGGTCTGAAAGGATGCGTCTAGGTCGGCTTCAAAGTGGACTCTGGTGGGGTTTGTTTGTGGTGTCCAATCAAACGAACCACCCTCAGGATTTTATGATAGCAGATATGTGATTTAAGCATGACTGCAAAAGCAAAACTACTAACAAATGCATGTTCTATTGTCAAATCTGTTCAGAAAGCCATACTGTAATTGATCTGTATTAGACAAAGTATATTTCCCATTTGTGCAAATCAACATGTATGCGTATCAGAAAGTTTTTTCCCCTGATAAACAAGAAAAGAAAAACAGTTAAATCTGCTGTGCTTGTATCAGACTGCTTCGTCAGATTATTAAATCCATTAAAAAGTTTGTGACAGTGTATGTAGAGACGCCTCAAAGCAGCTTTTGTACAGTTCTGTCTCTACCTGTTAGTCATCAGGACTTACATTCCATTTGCAGTCTATTTATATCGATGATGTTTATAATGAATTATTTCTCAATTAGCTTTTTGTGACACCACAGAACATAAATATAGAGATCAGAAGCATCAAAGTGCTGAACAAACTTCTGTCAGTCAGTGGAATCCAGTTCCCTCGTGGGTCCCGATGATGCAAGAGGACGATCGCTAAGACTAGTTGCGACAGTTATCTATCAGTCTCTACAGCTTTATGTCTGCTCCTCTGGGTTTGTTTGAAAGGAAGAAAAAGAGGCAGTGTGAAGAGAAACAGGACCAGAACTAAAATGCAACAAAGTATAATTATTTTCCCTTGGGCCGGATAAAAATAAACCTCACTACAGGTGCGAAAAGCACCCAAAGATGTGTGGACACCGTACCTTTCTTTGCCATCTGAGCTTCCCGTGATCCAGGCGGAGCGTTGATGTCCCCCGTGCCCTGGAAGTAGATGTATTTCTTCACAGTGATGAGGTTGGGTGCAAACTTCCACACGTCCTCTCGGTCGTCGATTATGGAGACCATGGAGTCGCCACACGGGAAAAGATTCCTGTCAGGGAAATCACAGGGAAACTGATTCAAGATAAGCACTGTGAGGGTGTTATTTATCGCTCTTTGGCTGTAGTAATGGTGAAGTGACCGAGAGTGTGTTTCGCTGTGAATCAAAAATAACGGGCACTTCAATTTTTCTATCTTTTACAACATACGTCCAATTGTTTTCGATTTGCTGTGAGATATCAGACAGATCATTCAGCAGTGAGACTGAGAGAGAATACTAGATCTCTACTCTTTGTGCTCATCAACAGTCGCTGACAGTGTAGACAGATTGTCCTTGATAACATTTACAGAAGCAAGGAAACAATTTGGATAAATTCACTGCTGCCAACAAGCTGTGTGGATCATCCACCAACTGTTCCATCATTACCGAGTGAGACATACTGTACGTTTTAGAGTCTCTTTTGGCTGTAACAGATGACACTGCAAATCCATTTAGTACCTCAGATTCCCCGTCTTGGAGAAAGGGTCGATGCATTCATCTCTGGAAAGGATCCGATGAGAGAAAAGCTTCTTTTCAGGATCCAGAAAGCCTAAAAAAAAAAAAGGAAGATTAAGGGGTGATATGAGGAAAAAGATGCATATACGAGTACCAATTAAGCTATTGAAATTATAAACACCCTCTCTTAGGTCACAGTGGATATTCTATTTATATTGCAAAAAAAATAAATACTATTTGCAACCAAATTTGCTGTTTTATTTCCACTAAACAATTACAAAACCATCCTTGAATAAATACATTTTCTTTCCTCCCATCTTAACCTTGCCACAACCTTTTCCCCAGTGTTTTTCTCATAGAATCGAGAATTGAAAACTTTCTCAGGCTTTTCTTGCTTTGTCTAAAGAGTACGCAGATTGATTCGTGGATAGAGATCTACCTCTCCTTTAACCCAAGCAGCAACCTTCAGTGCTGAGAAATTAAGCTATAACAGCGAAGTCCTGAAAAACTTCAGTTCCTCTAATGGCCACTTGAGGCGGGAACCAAAAGAGAGTTAATCCCCATAGAGCCCCATGTTAAAATGCTTTACTTACAGCAGAAATAAACATGTTTACTGCTTGATACAAAGAACAGTTTTAGTCACAAAAGCTCATTTCCGAGTTTATGAAAATGTACATGGGATGATTTTCAATACAACCGTTTAAAACCTATAAATTATATTAAGGCTCAAAGTGCGCAGACACTTCGAGCGAAAGGTGGATGCCGCACTAGGTCGTTTTTTTTTGGTAGCTGTCTGCTCTGCTGCTTCAAACGGGCCCGACTCAACTTTATCACGTTGCCCAATTTTGGGAGTCGTCACTCCCAAGACAGCGCCGGCCATAACCACCCACTTTGAGCTTCACAGCGGCTTTTCATAAACCCATGGCTGACGACCCGGAGACTACATCTATATTCTAAAAAGTCTGTTCTATAATCGCAGAAGAAGCTGTCAGCAGTTGGAGCACTGCCCTGAACAATCCCCCCTCTCTCTCTGCATCAGGACCAGAAGTACAATCCAATTCAAAATGCATTAAACATTCATCATGTGGGAGGCAGAACAGTACTGGACCAAGGCTGCTTCTATTAAATACAGTAAGATGAAGGATTGCACCCTGAATACCAATAAGACAGCATATAAACAAACTACCTTCACTTCAATATAATCCAGCCTTAAATCAGAAAGTGGAATATTTTCATCTAGAAGGAAACCAACATTAGTCAGCTACCAGACACATGCTGATAAAACTAGAAAGGACTAAGAATGAGCAAAACACGAAACGTGAGCAGACACTTCCCTCTTATGGACAGCAACAGGCAGTACAAGTAAAAGAGAAAACTGTCATACGGTCAGATTTTGATACTAATGAAACTATCTGAATTCATGTAAATGGTGCTTAAAATGCTGGAAAAGTTCTATAAGATGTAAAAAAGGAATGAGTCCATTACCAGCAATGGTGTGTGCATACAGGCGGCTCCCGAACGTGAAGACGTGCAACTCATAGAGTTTGGCGATTTTTTCCAGGAATGCCTTGCAGTGCGGCCGCAGTCGTGTGTGGAGCATCGGATCTCCTCGGCCGAGCTGGAAGTGGAAAATACCCTGAAGGGAACAACGAGAGTGTTAACAGTGACGCAACAAGTTCAAGTATCAACATTCACTCTTAAAATAAAAGACATTGAATACAAACTTCAGTTAAATCGATGTTGAGAAGCTGAAAACTGTCAATTTGAAGTAGTTTCAAGAAATGATAAATGAATGAGTGACTCAAAAGTGTGCAATTCCATTGAGGCTCTGTCGTTGCATCAGCAGACAGCCCTTTGATGCAGCTCAGGAGAATTATCCTTAATTCTTTGTAAGTATTACTGAGAATACAGAAGAGTGATATATGTGATTGAATAGTACCTTATTGGACATACGCTGGCAGTGCTGTTCAGTGGTGTGGATCAGCGTCTGGTCCAGATCCACCATCAGGACCAGCTTCTTGTTCCGGTGGAGTCTCTGCTGGTCTTCTCTGCCCAGCTGTTCTGCTTGCTTTTGGGAGGGAATGAAGAAAACTTGAGCAACCACAACACAACTATTCATAAAGACTGTATTAGCAGAATTTCACATATGGGGTTAAGTTTACATCTTTTGATCTTTTAAAGCTCTGTGATAAACTTTGCTGGCCTGGGGAGCAAGCTGCATGTTATTGCCCAAAAAGGGTCATATATTTATATTTAAAGGGTTAGAAAGATACACCGGCCTTGATTTGACAGGGGAAACAAGATAACGAGCAATCTTACACATCCCCCTTTGATATGGTACAATATTTCTCAGCGTTTCATGACATATTAACTGCATAATTTAAATTTGGCATCTATACAAACATAGACCTAAACAGACTCCTATCCATGACTATGTTGTTATCCTTTGTTTCAGCTGAGAGTTACGTGTTCTAAATACTGTCAGGAGATTTCTTGAAATTCCCCGGGAAATTGTATGCATTTGATAAATTTGAGGATACAAACTTAAAGCACAATTGAAAAACAGTCAATATATTAAATATAGCAAGGATTGAGAATGTTCTGAACCAGTTTCTTGATGAGGCACAATGCTTCCAATACCATTGCATACACGGAGATCGTATAATGGCATGACTATGTCGTGTAAATATATATATATAAAAATTAACAAACATGCAAACACCGTTGCTTTTTCACTGTTAACCGACTGTAATTCATCACTGACTTTCAATAACTTGATATTTAACACTCAACAACACTGAATAAATGGACTGTGAGTTTTATTACATTTTTTATATATATATATATTTATGCCCTACTAGCCCAGTCTTACATGCATCTCCATCATATGACTCACCTCGGAGCTGACCATCAGCTCGGGGACACTGTGCACCATGGAGACGGTTGCTGTGGAGATGGGAGTTTGCTGGTTCCCATTCGTGTTCTGCAGCCTGAGAAAAAAAAGAGTGGGAGTCATGCATTTAGTGGTTTCACTCTTAGGTCCTTGAACATGTTGTGACTGAACAGAATAGGGGCTTCCACAAACAATTAAGCATCGGCTAGCACAGAAAATGCAACAGTTAGCAAGTGATTTTGGCTGATTGTTTGCATTTCTAAGCTGCTTCAGACTGACCTTTTTTGTTCATTAAAACATAAAACATTTTCCGCTGCTGTAAAATATATCAGCACCATTCTCATCATATATCCTCTTAATGCAAACCGAGGTGTCCACTGTTAAAAACAACTTCCAGTGCACCTTTGAAGCAACAATTTTACCTCACATTAACAACATACTTGCACTTTATTTCTTTAAATCAATAATAACAGCAATAAATGTAGCTCGTCTCAGATTCTAACTGACAGCTGAACATTTTACATCTTTATCTAACGGACAGAAAGGAGATTGCGAGAGTGTGAGCGCTTGATTTATGACCTCAGATGCACTCAAGTCTTTCTGTTTGATCTCTGGTGCCACCTGATGGTATCAAATAATACAGAATCCATCACAAATACTTCGGTCGGATATATTCAGTCAGTTTCAATGCACAGGAATGTAACATTGTTTAAAAGATCAATTATTAATCAGCTCAAAGTCGAATGATGTTGAAACACGTCGGGTGACTGTTTGAAATGGTAAGCATTAACTTTTACATTATTTTGGTAGAGATGTTTTGCAATCAGGTCCGTTCATGTGAGGTTCATCGTGTGTGCAAAAAATATCATATTATCCAAACATTGAACACAAAATTGAAAAGATATTTCTGTTTATGTATAGTGGCTGTGTTTTTGGATTTCCTTACTGAGTCAGGTCCTGGCCACATTCAGCACATAAACCCTTCATTACTACTGGATGGCTGCATTCCTCTATTCGGACGATGACACCCCTGAAAAAAAAGAAAAACACATGTTAGTGTAAACATGTACTTTTCAATAAACCAGTAAGAGTGCATTCAATAGTCCGATCCTTTGGCAAGGATTTTATATGAACCTTTGCTTCGTGGCATGCAAGGCCTCGGTGTAAATTCAGTTTATTAGATGTTACATGTCTTAGCACTTGAACCTCATAGATTCGCTCTGAGTGACGGGTAAATGTTAGTTTTTTACTTAGAGAACAAGCTGTAAATCAAGTCAACTAAACATGTCTGTATTTGCATTAATGAATAGCTTGGCACACAGATGCTTTGCTTTGTAATTAAAACACCACAGCATCCCCCTTTTTAAACATTACAAATAGCCAACTGTCTGCTAAACTGAGGAAACACTTGTGGAAATGCTTCCCTTGTGCAAATATTTTACTTCTGATTTTTTTTTAAGGCAGGCACTTTTGACACAGTTTTAATATTACTTTACATACAGTACCAGTCAAAAGTTTGGACACATCTTCTCATTGAACTACTTTGAAGAATCTAAAATATAAAACATATTCTGGTTTGTTGAGCATTTGTTTGTTTACCACATAATTCCATATGTGTTCCTTCATAGTTTGGATGTCTTCAATATTAATCTACAATGTAGAAAAAAATAAAAACCATTGAATGAGAAGGTGTGTCCGAACTTTTGACTGGTACTGTAAATATATATATATATATATTAAATATTATATATATTATATATTATTATAAATTTTATTTTATCATTATTATGATTTTATTTCATGTCAGATCTGGAACACAGTATATATATATATATATATATATATATATATATATATATATATATAAATAATAATAGTTTTGTATATGTTTTTTAAAACCATTGAATGAGAAGGTGTGTCCAAACTTTTGACTGGTACTGTATAATACACTATTATTATATTAAACAAGCAGCAGGGATTTCAAGAGCCAGGAGTAGAAGTTTACAAGGGGCACCTGAAGGCAACACTGCCACCAAACATTTTGAATCAAAGTCATGTAAATGTGGATTGCTATAAAAATGAATGTTTAAAAAGAATGCATTACATAGCTGCTGAAAAGTACATGAACTGGTATTCTGTAATAACACTGGAACAAGCATAAACAGGCATTAAATCAAATCCAGTTGGACAGCAGCTCCACCTGTCAAATGAACCAGTCTTGTACACACACAACTCTTCAAGTGGTTGTGCCTTCAAAATAAAAGCGTACAAAAATGTTTTCTCTCCAAGCATGCTTGCAATTACATCGGACTGACTATCAACAACACCTGTAACGTTTTTAACACATCACCCATAAATATTGTTCACGCCCACTCCTAGAAACGAGCAGAAACAAACAATCTAAAAAACAACAGTCTCTTATTTTGAAAGGATGGGCCAAAAGTCTGCTTGAGCCAGTGGTTGTGCCTTCAAAATAAAAGCGTAAAAAAAACAACCTTTCTCTCCAAGCATGCTTGCAATTACATCGGACTGACTATCAACAACACCTGTAACGTTTTTAACACATCACCCATAAATATTGTTCACGCCCACTCCTAGAAACGAGCAGAAACAAACAATCTAAAAAAACAACAGTCTCTTATTTTGAAAGGTTGGGCCAAAAGTCTGCTTGAACCAGTCTTGTACACACACAACTCTTCAAGTGGTTGTGCCTTCAAAATAAAAGCGTAAAAACACTTTTCTCTCCAAGCATGCTTGCAATTACATCGGACTCACTATCACCAACACCTGTAACGTTTTTAACACATCACCAATAAATATTGTTCACGCCCACTCCTAGAAACGAGCAGAAACAAACAATCTAAAAAACAACAGTCTCTTATTTTGAAAGGATGGGCTAAAAGTCTGCTTGTAGCAGGCAAGCTAATACTTAGCACTTAGCTAGCTAGCTAACTAGCTAAGCAACATGGCTCCAGAGCGACAGCTGACAGGGCTCCAGACAAGCACACAGACTCACCCTGGAGGTATGACCTGCCCGAGCTGGCAGCATAGCTCCTTGATGACTCCAGCGCGGTCTGACTTGACTTTCCTCTCCGGCAGCCTGGCCGCCTCTGCCGCCTTCTCCTGCGGGGCGATGGGCGCGCAGAGAGCCAGCACGGAGTCCAGGTTCACCAGAGTCCCCGGCTTCACTTTCCACTCCAGGAGCCGGAGAGGGAGAGCCCCGCTCGGCCAGCAGATATCCGCCACCTGCACCGTGGGGCCCACCACCACCACTGCTGCTCCATCACCACCACCAGCACCAGCGCCGCAGTCTGCAGGAGGATCCTCCATGTGTTCCACCCTAATAGTTCCCCCGCTTACACCACGTGTATCATTAAAACCTGCAAACCAGAAGCACTAGGGGAGAAATAAAACAAACAAACAAACACACAAACGTGCTGTGGGTTTAAACAGAGTCGCTTCCAGTTCGCTCTTCCCGCCCGTAAACAGGAAAGCGCAACACTGCAGCGGCACGGGGTTCGCTACAGCTTCCGGGAGACGCGGACCCAACTCTCCCAAACGACCTCTCCGCCCTTTCAGAGTAAAATACCAAATGGGGAAGAAATAGCGTTTTGTGGTTTTGTTGAAGATGTTTTGAGATTAGAATATGTGTCTTGTTGATTGGTTTGGGTTTTCTTATTTGTTGGGATTGGATTGTACGGTTAATTGTTTCGTTTGTGTGTAAGTGAAGAATGTTACAACTTTTATTTTGAAGGATAGTCCACGTTTCCGGTTTGTTCAGGATAAATGTGGCATTTGACAGCAATACACACATAAAACATACACAAAACTATTATAATATAAACATATATATATATATATATACACATAAAACATATACAAAACTATTATAATATAAACATATATATATATATATATATATATAAAAATATACAAAACTATTATATATAAACATATATATATATATACAAAAACTATTATAATATAAACATATATATATATATATACATAAAACATATACAAAACTATTATAAAATAAACATATATATATATATATATATATATATACACTGTGTTCCAGATCAGACTGAAATAAAATCATAATAGTGATAAAAGTGACAAACTTTGATATATATATGTATATGTATATATATATATATATATATATATATATATATATATATATATATATATATATATATATATATACATATGTGTGTTATATATATATATATTATATATATATATATATATATACATTTTGTGGTTTTGTTGAAAATGTTTTGAGATTAGAATATGTGTCTTGTTGATTGGTTTGGGTTTTTTTATTTGTTGGAATTGGATTGTACGGTTAACTGTTTGGTTTGTGTGTAAGTGTACATATATATATATATATATACACATATATATATATATATATATATATATATATATATATATATATATATATATATATATATATATATATATATATATATATTTGCACTGTGTTCCAGATCAGACTGAAATAAAATAATAATAATGATAAAAGTGACAAACTTTGAATATGTTTTAGATTTTAGATTCTTCAAAGTAGTTGAATGAGAAGGTGTGTCCAAACTTTTGACTGGTACTGTATACAAAACTATTATATTATAAACAAGATCCGTTTCAAATGATCCACTCAAGCCATCATGGCTCTTTACTTGCTTTGTTTTCATTACAACTTTCCATGAACCTTGAGATGAGGACTTTTGGGCCCGCAGAGACCAAACTACCTGATGTAAGATGATGTAACTTAAACATAATACTACACCTGTCTCATGTGTCACTGAAACCTTTCAGCTGTTTGCCTCTGATTGCAGCATTTACTATTGCATGCAATGGTTTACAATCTACAGTCTATGCTTCAACGTGCATTTAATTGGATGCAAATTAAGAAAATATGTTACTGCATATGTTACATTAACTTCTGTCACGGTCATATGCTTTTTTAAATTGTTTTTGTGTCCCAAATGCTACTGTCAGTCATTCACTTTATGGGGTGAAGTAAAAACAGTCGGAGGAAGAGAAGATAAGATAAGATAAAATAAGAGAATTCTTTATTATTACTGCAGCGGGGACATTTACAGGATTACAGCAGCATAGATATACTGCAAACAAGTATTTCAAATAAGTAAGTAAGTAAGTAAGTAAGTAAGAAAAATAAAAAATCCACAATAACTAAAAAATATATCTTATAAATACAGACAGAATAATTATAGTTATATGCAAGGAGATTGTTTGTGAATTGTTTTTGTGTCCTATATCCTAATGTCAGTGATTAACTTTATAGGGTTTAAGTAAGAACAGTGAGAGGAGGAGGAGGAGGAGGAGGAGGAGGAAACATAATAAATATCAATAACAGGACAAGGGCATTGATATAATCGTATCATTTCGGTCCCTCCTACCAAAGAGTCCGCCATCAAGAGCGATATCCGCCCGCTCTGCATGTCCACACCGGTCCACTAACAAACTTCACCTAACATTTGTAGCATTCTCAGCAAAAAAACAAAAATAAATTATTTATCCAGTGAATAGCAGACATCCTAATTATTTTTGTTGTCTTGATAAAGAAAATAGATATATCTATGAGCAAAATACAGATCCAAATGACCCCTAATAACGATTCAAGCGAAACCGGAAGTACAATGCGGTGGGGATGAACGCTCCCGCTTCTCGTCCTTACTCTTCGGCACGCTGAGCAGCCGATTGATCAGGGAGGCGCTGCATTCCTGACAGAAAGAGCTCTTTGGATATAAAATAACCACCCAGAGCAGCCTCTTTGAACCATGACAGCGGAGACCACACGAGGGGTAAACGAACCACGTTATTAAAAACATGTTTAGCTCGGTTTGATAGCAGCATGAGCTAAAGGGAGCTAGCTGTGTGCACAATAGCCACGCTGACGTAAACTGTGACGGTGTTTTACGACAGAGGAGACGCACAGGGGACACGTGGGTGTTGTTATTTGATATGCATTGAGACGTGTGTGTGTTTTGTTATGGTTGTTAAGGTGTGTTTTTGCAATATTCTATAAATACTGTATTTAGGTGATATGTCACATTATTTCTTATTTTTATTTTATTGTATAATATGTGTGTTTATTATCTGTTTCTATGTAGTTGAGCTGCTGCATGGGGGTCAATAAAGGAATATAATAATAATAATAATAACATTACACAATCAGCTGTCACTCATTGTGGTGATGCAAGCCCCTTCATGTGTGAGTGACAGAGGTCTTGTTGATGTGTCAGTGCTCAGGTCCCTGACATCTCTGCTATCTGGACATCAATCTGTCAGCGCTGGAGACATTTTGTCCCTCAGATGTAGACAGGGAACAAAAACAACCAAGTACCCCAGCTGCTGGTATTGGCCTTGATCTAGACCCCCCCCCCCCTCTTCTTCCTTCCCAGCACACACAAACAAACACACACATACAAAAACAAACACACACACACACGTTCCCCTGCTATTGCTCAATACCATATCTGTATGTGTGTATATATATGTATGTATGTATGTGTGTGTGTGTATGTGTGTGTGTGTGTGTAGTTAGGAGTTCTCCAATGATGGTGGCACCTTGCATGGTAGTCCTTGTCATCAGTGTGTGAATGATATGTAATAAACTACTGATTGAGTCTAAGTGGTGGCACCTTGCATGGTAGCCTGTCATCAGTGTAATGTAATATATATGAATGATATGTAATATACTACTGATTGTAAGTGCTTTGGATAAAAGCGTCTGCTATTATTATATTATATCATATATGTGAAATTATATATATATGCATAGATGTGTATGAGATATATATGTATATATACAAATATATATATATATATATATATATATATATATATTTTGTGTATTTGACTTCTGGAGGGATACTGAACTACCTGATTCTGCTAGGATAGACTAAGTATATTGTTCTTGCTTTCATAATTTGCTCTTAACTGTACCAAGCCTGCTTAAGTGTTAGTGTTTGTTGCCGATTCTGTTGTCTGTGCTGTTGCTGTAATCAGGAACTGCTTTGAGAGGTGTGCTTTAGTTTCAATAGGTCAATTGTCCTCTTAAGTGATAGGGGGAGTGGCTGACACTACTGGCAGACAATGAGCAATCAGTAGGTAGGTCCTTAACCACTGCTGGTGGCTGGAAGCGTCAGCTTTCAAGCGAAGGCTTGGGCGAACAAAGGCAACAGGGCGACTTCTTCAAGCAATGACTTCTCGTGCGTGTACTTGCGGGTCAGTAACTTGTTTATACTGACTACCATCTGTCCCTCTGTCCGGTGGTCACGTAGACAGTGGGTCACTCCCAGGTGCCGTGACCCCACTAATCTCATCTATCCCACTCTCTCAGCCCATGGTGAGCAAGTGGTGTCGGGAGGGGCTTTGGAACTGCCAGTCGGTAGTGCCGAAAGCTGAGTTCATCTCAGGCTACGCATCCTTGCTCTCCCTCAACTTTCTTGCTCTAACTGAGACCTGGATCACACCAGAAAACACCACCACACCCGCAGCTCTGTCAGATGTGTACTCCTTCTCTCACACTCCCAGAGCTGCGAGGCGAGGTGGTGGCACTGGCCTGCTAATTTCCCCAAAATGGAAATACTCTCTTGTCTCTGTTCCACAGTTCTCCCCTTCCTCTTTTGAATTTCATGCTGTTACTGTCACTTATCCAGTCAAGCTCACCATTGCTGTTGTGTACCGCCCACCAGGCCCTCTTGGTGAGTTCCTGGAGGAGCTTGACACACTAGTCTCGCACTTCCATGACGATGGCTCCGCACTCACCATGCTCGGCTACTTCAACATCCAGACTGATAAGTTAGAACCTCTGCTTTCCTTCCTCTCCTCCTTTGACCTCTATCGCTCTTCTTCTCCTCCTACCCACAAGGCCGGCAACCAGCTGGATCTTATCTTCACTAGACACTGTTCTACTGCTAACCTCTCTGTCACTCCCCTCCAGCTCTCGGACCACTACTTCATGTCCTACTCCCTCTCCCTCTCCTCTCCCCCCTTACTTCCTCCACCTACCCACATGGTTTCTACCCGTAGTCACCTCCGCTCCCTCTCCCCCGCTGATCTTTCCTCTTCCGTTACCTCTGCCCTCCCTGACCCTGAATCCTTCTCTCTCCTATCCCCCGATACTGCTACTGATCTTCTCCTCTCCACCCTTTCCTCCTCTTTGGACAACCTCTGTCCCTTCACCTCCAGGCCTGCACGGCCAACTCCTCCTGCCCCATGGCTGTCGGACTCAGTGCGTACTGATAGGCGGAGCCTAAGAGCGGCTGAGCGTAAATGGAGAACAGGCAAACTCCTGGAGGACCTTCTTAACTTCCAATCTCTCCTTTCCACTTGGTCCTCTAGCTACTGCTAAAGCGGCTTTTTTCCGCTCTAAAATCCTAACCTCTGCTTCCAATCCTAAAAAACTCTTTGAAACTTTCTCTTCACTCCTCCAACCCCCACCCCCTCCTCCTACTTCCTCCCTTCTCCCTGATGATTTCGCCAACTTCTTTGACAAGAAGGTAAACGATATCAGATCCTCCTTCTCTCAGCCCCCCTCCCTGTCCACCCTCTCCCTCTCTACCCTCTCCAGCTCTTCCCCCTCAGCTCCCCCTTCCCTCTCCACACCCCATCTTACCCTATCTTGCTCCCCTCTCCCCTAACGAGGTCCTCGACCTTGTTACATCTAACCGCCCCACCACGTGCTCCCTTGACCCGATCCCCTCCCCTCTTCTTCAGTCTATTGCCACTGAACTCCTTCCTTTCCTCACCCACCTCATCAACACATCTCTCGTCTCGGGATGCTTTCCCTCGGCTTTCAAGACTGCCAGAGTCACCCCCCTTCTGAAAAAACCATCACTTGACCCCTCTGATGTCAAGAACTTCAGACCGGTTTCTCTTCTACCCTTTCTATCCAAAACACTTGAACGCGCTGTCTCTAAACAACTGGCTTCCTACCTCCACCAGAACAACCTCTTGGACCCCCACCAGTCCGGGTTCAAGGTGGGTCACTCGTCAGAGACGGCCCTCCTTGCGGTGACAGAGTCGCTTCACGCCGCGAGAGCGAACTCTCTCTCCTCTGTCCTGATTCTCCTGGACCTGTCAGCGGCGTTTGACACGGTGAACCACCAGATCCTCCTCTCCACCCTCGAGGGGATGGGCGTCTCAGGCTCTGCACTCTCCCTGTTTGCATCCTACCTGACAGGCCGATCCTACCAGGTGACATGGAGGGGGCCCGTGTCGGAACCACGCATGCTGACTACGGGGGTTCCACAAGGTTCAGTTCTGGGCCCCCTTCTCTTCTCGCTCTACACAACATCTCTGGGTTCTGTTATTCGCTCGCATGACTTCTCTTACCATTGTTATGCCGATGACACCCAGCTGGTCTTGTCATTTCCTCCCGGTGACACCCAAGTGGAGGCACGCATTGCTGCGTGCTTGGCTGACATCTCGAAGTGGATGGCGACACACCACCTGAAGCTCAACCTGGACAAAACCGAGCTACTGTTCCTCCTGGGGAAGGGTTGCCCGCACCGAGACCTGTCCATCACCATTGATGATGCCGTGGTGACGCCAACTCGGACTGTGAGGAATCTGGGTGTGACCCTGGACGACCAACTGTCGTTCTCAGCAAACATTGCATCGGTCACACGCTCCTGCAGATTCCTCCTCTACAACATCAGGAGGATTCGCCCCTTCCTCACTGAGGAGACGGCGCAGGTGCTCATCCAGGCTCTGGTCATCTCCCGCCTGGACTACTGCAACTCACTACTTGCCGGAGCCCGGCGTCGGCCATCAGACCTCTGGAGCTTGTCCAGAAAGCTACAGCACGTCTGGTGTTCAATCGCCCCAAGTTCTCCCACACAACTTCCCTTCTCCGTTCTCTACACTGGCTCCCTGTAAGAGCTCGCATCCAGTTTAAGACTCTGGTGCTAGCCTACAGGGCAGTGAAAGGAACAGCTCCTTCGAGCTCTTCGACCCGGTCACAGCTTTTTTCTGTCCTGGCCCCTCAGTGGTGGAATGAACTCCCCACTGACGTCAGGACAGCAGAGTCACTTTGGCCATCTTTCAGATACCCAAAGCGCAGCAGGCTGAAAACTCACAAGCTCTTCATGAAGTACTACAGACAGGGGGGACAACACAAGCATACACAGCACAGGCAGAAAAAACAGAGTTCGATAGTTGGGTAATTGCACTTATTGCATTCGTATGTTGTAGTTTGTTGCACTTGTTCTTCAGGAAGTACTACCCTGAGCCTTCCTCGTAGCACTTATTGCATTCCTATTAGTTTGTTGCACTTATTGTATACAAACAGATTGGGGGAGGGAATTAGACCTCGATATAAACTTCTATATCTATATCAAAGTTTGTTGCTTTTATCTTCATCTGATCATTCAGACTGTATATATATAATAATGATAAAAGTGACAAACTTCGATATATATAATAATGATAAAAGTGACAAATATATATATATATCAAAGTTTGTCACTTTTATCATTATTATGATTTATTTCAGTCTGATCTGGAACACAGTGCACTGGAAGCAAAGCAACCCCAAACCTGGCTGATATTGCTCGTCATATTGCTGCATAGAGGAAAGTCTCAGTAGTTTATTTTTTTTGTATGAAGGACGCAGAAAAAGATGGCATATTGAATCAACAGTAGGTTCTAGAGGAATAGAACAGAAGTGATACCATTAGACACACAAAAAAAACTGACCGAAACAATGACAGTCCGGTTTTAAGGTCTCAGGAAGGTGACCATCAAACCTGGCAACCCAATAATTTACCAAACTACCAGTCAATGCCCAACGGAAGGGGCCTTAGAATCAATGGCATGTTAAATTACACGAATATTCAACTAATCAATTCGTCAGTCGATGAAAAATAATGAATTGGCAACGATTTTGAAACCACCAAATTGTTTTAAAGTCATTTTTTCTAGCCAACATGTCGAACGTTCCTGCTTGTCAATGAGAGGATTTGCTGCTTTTTCTCTGCTTTATACTCTAAAACGAATATATTTTGGTTTTGGACTACAGGTCAGTTAAAATAAACATGATGAGGATTTCACCTTGTGCTTTAAAAACTGATTATTTCAACATCTTTGGACATTTTATTGACTGTTTAATCATTAATCAAGACAATAATTGGCAGATTAGTCAATGGTGGATATAATCAGTTGTTGCAGTCCAACTTTGGGGAAGTAAGGCCATCACAGAAGCGCCAAAAAAAACATGGGAGTCTGCAGGGAGAAGTAATCAGAATATAAGCACACAACTTCATAAACTACAAAAAAATAAAATAGAGGATTTTCAAACAATGTGGACGACTTAAATTAAATAGGCTCTGTAAATGTGGACTAAGAGAAAGAGATTGTTTAACCAACAATTGTGCCCTCTTAAAAAAAGTGCAAATTATTTAATGAAGTCAGGCGTGGAAATCAGGATCATAATAACAATTATACTCAAAAGTGAAACAAAGGGAAATTTGCAGCCTTTTTGCAAATGGAGTCATGAATTGTTTTCTTTCTGGCTGCTCATTATGCCACAGTTTACAATGGTGTTGTAAGAAAATACTTTGTACTCTGCGTCTTTTTCTCAGAGCTGCACTGATCCTCTGTATCTACTACATAAGACATGCCTCTTAATCCAATGTTCATCTAATATTAATATGTGACCCAGTAACTGGAAACTGTTAAAGCTTGTAGGCTTTTTTGCTTTCCATGAAACAATACCATGGGTAACATTCAGATGTGAAACATTGATTCAACATTGTTTTCTGCTCAGTTAAGGTTGTGTCTGCATCACATGGCTCTGCTCCGAAGATACCCACATCCCGGCGGATTGCTCCAAAAAAGTAGATCCTTCAGTTCACTAAGGTACCAAATACCGACCGGGCCCGGGGGCCCATCAGCACAGATTAACTTCTTTAATTGTTTCTGTCTTGATGATTTTCTTTTCTTTTTTTTGCTTGAAGGGAAGGGAAGCGCAGGGGCCTGTTATGGAAGACGCTTGTTGGCGTCTCTGTCGCCGTCCCTGTGGCGGTGGGTGTCAAGTACGCTGTGTCCGAACCCAGAGACAAGAGGAGGATGAGGATTGTGATTGAAGGATTCGGTCGCTTTTGCAGGTTTGAAATCCATGAACCAGTCATCTAGTATTTAAAGGGAGACTACGTAGCTTTTGCAAGTGACAGCTCCTGGATAATGATGAAGATCGTGTTGTAGTTTCGCGAGAATCACAACATCAGTGAACTGATTCATTAAAGTAAGCTAACATTAGCCATCATAAGCTACTACACCTTATGCTGGTGAGCTTTACATTTGTAGGAGGAGGAACATGTTTCTTCTTTCAAAAGTTACATCGTCTCACTTTAATGCATGAGGTTTTTCATTAGATTTTCACACATATCATGATGATGTTTTATTAAATGCACTTTTTCTCTCGGGGGTGAAGTCAGAATATGTTTCCTGTTTCAAAAGGCAAAAACATAATAGCTTAGTTAATTCAGTGCACGGAAGTACAGAATTTGATTGCTATTCCTATTATTGCAATTATATGTTTGAATCCCTTTTGTCACTTGATTTATACTTTTCAAAAGGAATGAAAACACACAAGTGAAAGGAAACAAACTCATGATGCTGTAAATATCAAACTGATTTACTTTTTTTCCAGTTTAATAATCAGAGTTTGCTCACAAGTACAAGGACTTCAACTTTTATCTGTGGATAGGAATAAAAGAGGAATAAGAGCAGAGAGAATAATCTGCTGATCGACAGACAGTGTGTAGGCCAGTCTGTGTATAGGTTCATAGCTTTCCAAATAAGATATAGATATATATTTACAGTTTAACAGCCTGAATTCCTGGCAGACTAGGTTACATAGTATATTGATCCCCTCTGAGTCTTAATGAGACTAATCTCTTGGATTCCTTTAAAGCAAAACAGGATTCATATGACTAAAATTCTCGTGTTGCATAAAGGGACTGATATTATGAGCCACTCACATTCTTGTTCATGTCACGTTACGAGTCAAACCCTTGTGTCTGCGTCCTCAGATGTCTCTCTGTGGGAATCTTCATCTCGGTGGATTACTGGTGGACCACTAATGTGGCTCTTCGTGGCCGAGATGAGGTAAGTTCTCAATTCAGTTCATGGGCTCAGTCTGAGCAGTTCATCTTAAAAAAAAAGAAAAAACTGAAAAAAGATTGACAGAAAAATCAATCACGGCAGTAATTGCATTCTTAATAACCAATGATTGCTGGTCTTCTCATCACAGTAATCATGTACAGCACACATTTTCAGACGCGGCTTTAATTGCTTTTTACGTCACCTGTTAAAATCATTATTTGCCTATCATTTCTGCCAGAAAAGCATTAGTGGTTTCTGAAATATTACAATACAGAACACAAATCATGTCTTAGAGAAAAAGATGATGGGTGTCTACGAGGTCAACGTTGCGTAACACGTCGGCAGTTAATATATATCTGTTCACGGAAAGGATGCCGCAAAAAATACACTTTCATACATACACAACATGTCTCTCATGGTGGGCTGGGGGGGGTCACATATGAACCTGCATTCCATATCCGTCCCTTTTTGGCTGTTAGTGCTGTTTGGACAGTCGTGTCTTACTGCTGTCCTCCCCTGCTAGAGCAGCCCATCCTACGTGGCCGAGTTGTCAGCCTGCCACCAACGGGCGGCTGAGTGCATGGTGGAGGGAGCGCTGAGCAACGGAGGAATATACATCAAACTGGGCCAAGGTCTGTGTTCGTTCAACCACCTGCTGCCCCCCGAGTACATCCGCACCCTGCAGGTACTGGAAGACAAGGCCCTGAACAGGAGGTACAAAGAGGTGAGAACGGCAGCACAAACGGGCCGCACGGTTCAGTGAGAGAGAGAGACAGCCTGATATTTCCTCAGGGTGGTGTCTGTGTCCACACCAGGTGGATGCTCTGTTCCAGGAAGACTTCAAGAAAACCCCGAGGCAGCTTTTTAAAGAGTTCGACTATGATCCCATCGCCGCTGCCAGCTTGGCCCAGGTCCATAAGGCGGAGCTGTTTGACGGGACACCTGTCGCTGTGAAGGTGAGCACCGAGTTACGCAGAATTCCCAGAAAGCGAATGGTCATGTGAAATAGATGACACAAACTATAGTGTGCAGAATCAGACCATTCTGATCCAGGTGTCAAGCCACGTTTTAAGTAAAGCTACACGTTTTAGCATCTTCTGTCTCCTACATCTTGCTATTTTCTGGGTGTTGGACAGATCAAAGTGTTCACCAAAGTTTTTGTTTTAATCTGGTTCCCACAGGTGCAGTACATTGACCTCAGGGATCGATTTGACGGTGATATCAGAACATTGGAGATCCTGCTGGACGTTGTTAAATTCATGCACCCCAGCTTTGGATTCCGATGGGTTCTTAAGGTCAGAAAACAGTTGTATTTCCTGGTTGATCTACCATATGTATATGGGTGCCAGATGTTTGGCCTATTATTGATTTAATTCTACTTTTCTGAAGGACTTGAAGGGTACACTGGGTCAAGAGCTGGATTTCGAGAACGAGGCCAAGAATTCCGAGCGGTGTGCCGAGGAGCTGAAACACTTTAGCTTCCTTGTTGTACCCAAAGTCTATTGGGAGCAAACCAGTAAGGTGAGGTCATTACCAATGGTGGAAAGATACTAGATGTCCAACCTTTCCTTGGCTAAAGCTTTTTCCCGTTTTCTTTCCCTCCCACTCAAAGAGAGTGTTGACGGCAGAGTTCTGCAACGGGTGCAAAATCAACAATGTGGAAGAAATAAAAAGACAAGGACTAAGTATGAAAGATGTGAGTTGATGCACTCAAGACAGCAGCTGATCCATTCAGTGTTATCATTGAATGCCATCTGAAACACCTCATCCAATGTTTGCTTTACAGACTGCAGATAAGCTGATCCGAACATTTGCTGAGCAAATATTCTACACCGGTTTCATCCACGCTGACCCCCATCCTGGGAACGGTGAGTTCACCCTGTACATGTTTGTATGCACGTGTTAGAGTATGAAAGAGAATATGATTATTCATATTTAGCACCAGTAAGTAGTGCAATTGTATTTTCTCTCCCTTTCTCTGATTGAACCACAGAGGCATGCTTTTATTTTGTAAGTCAGTTAGAAGAGCCCAGTCATATTGGATTATCTTATACAAGCTTATTGCACATCAGTAGGTATATAGGTCGGTGAATACAGAATTGCAGTGCAGAAACCCTCAAAATATGTTCAAAGGGGATTTGAAAACAGTTTCTATTCTATAGTTTGTCCACCAGAGAGCGCTGAAGAGTTAACTTTTCAGACTGCTCAGTTTAAATCTGTCACAAGAACCCAAAACAAATTTAGAGAATCCTCATCAGAAATGTTGTGTGTGTACTGTTGTGAAAGAGTGTAATGCCACTATTAACATGTGCACAACACACCACCCAGATCAGCCTTTACCCTCCCTTAGTTTTCAATAGAGGATCCAGGAGGAGAATACAGACGACGTTGTTGATACATTCTTTGTGTTTGCAGTTCTAGTGAGACGAGGTCCTGACAACAAGGCCGAGTTGGTGCTCTTGGACCACGGCTTGTACGAATACCTCAGCCAGCGGTAAGATTCTTCTGCTTAGTAATAAACTGATTCATATAATAAGACTACATATATATATATATACATACATACATACATAACTGTGACCTTTTACCTTAGTGACAGAGTGGCCCTTTGTAAACTGTGGAGGTCCATAGTCCTGAGAGATGAGGTAGCCATGGAGAAGTACTCCAAAGCACTCGGGGTCAAAGGTGAGCATAACATTTGTTTGGGTATTAAAATCCAATTTAGCAGAATCCACCTTTCTTTTGTGCAATAAAAGCATTAGATATTAATGGAATGTCTAACCGTTGCTGTGCAGAGTACCTGCTCTTCTGCGAGATGCTGCTGCAGCGGCCCATCAACATGCGCGAGCTCGGTCTGTCCAACATCCTGAGCCGGGAGGAGACCGCCTACATGCGCGAGATGGCCAGCGACCGCTTCGACAGCATCATGCAGGTGCTGAAGTCGATGCCGCGGCCCATGCTGCTCGTGTTCCGGAACATCAACACGGTCCGGAGCATCAACATCACCCTGGGAGCGCCGGTGGACCGCTACTGCGTCATGGCCAAGAGGTCAGTGCAGCCGCCGGGTTAGCTTCCTGTTTGGTTAGTGAAGGGCAGAGTAGATAGGGCAACAATATCAGACATTGGTCCAGTGTTGAGGGGGGGCAAACAAACCCTAAAACGAGCTGCGAGGACAGGTGAGTAACGTAAATGTAACGTTACGTTCACTGAAAGTGTTTTTCTTTACCTTTCCTTTGATCCGGTTAGTTATTGTCAAGTCTCGCTGTGAAGTCGGAATATCTGTGTACTCTGTCATGAAAATATACATTTTATAGACACTGAGCTACTCTTTCTTGACTACAAAATAACAAACTCTGCCGGGCCAGCACTCATGTGTCCACCTTCTTCTTGAGCAACACTCAAGCCTTCTTCTTGAGCAACACTCTTTCCATATTGTCAGAGACTTCCAATTATTCCGTTAGACACAACATCATGAGAAAATAGGTTGCAATTTGAGAAATAACAAGGCTACTAATGAGAAAATAAACTATTCCAAAGCACCAAATCATCATAATATACAACACCAGGGATCGACGGGGTTAATAGTGACCCAATGATTTCTTGGCGACATTTTCAACTTTTTAGAATTTCGTGTCCTTTCGTGTTTTCATTGTGACCTTTTGTGTATTTTTTTTTTTTTTTAAAGAAAAAAAGAATCACCCTTTGAGGTTACAACACGCTCTGGGCCTCTTTCCATATTAACACGACCTTTTGACCTCTGATGTTTACTGAGTCAGTGATACCAATCTTATCAGTGTTCTAAACTCACCAGTCACCAGGTCAGTTTATGATCTGCTTCCAACATTTCTGACACAATACTTTATATTTTGACAGCTTAGACCAACAAAACAATAAATAAATCTATCAAATCAGAATTTCTCCAGCGTGGAGAAGGGTTTGAAACAGAATCTAGACAGAAATTAAGTTTCCCAACACTGGGTTAGGCTGGGAAAACTCTCAACCGCAGCATTTTTTTTTTAACCCTCGCTGCAGCGAAAGACTGAAATCTGAAATGCTCAGTAAAGGTTGTGTTGCGGAACGTCTCAAGCATCTTAACATTTTGGCTTCCCCTCTTGTGTTCCAGTGCGGTGCGATGCTGGGGGAAGATTCAGGCAGCGAGGACGGGGATTCTGCCCCGGCTCTGGGTCTTCCGCTGGGTGAGGACGACATGGGAGGGCCTCAAGTTTGAACTAGCTTTAAGGTAAAGACTCGTTTATTTTGTCAATAATTAAAATTCAGTTTTTTTTGATTGGAGCCGCCAGATGTGAATGATATGACTCGTTTACAGATGGGAGATGGCAGCGATGAGTCTGACGCGTTCCTTCCTGAGCCTGCTGTCGTTCTTCGGTCTCGTATCTCTGGACGCAGAAACGTACGAGTACCTGAGGTAGAGGACAGAGCTCTACCTGCAAAGACACAGAGAGCAAGGACCTATTCCAAGCAAAAGTTGATGCAATCCAGCAAGGATCCCTTTTCACCACTGTAACAGCTCTAGAAGCTACTAGTAATGGTGCTGCTCGAGTGTGCACTCGGATTCCACACCAAATCAGCCTGGACTCTGGTGTCAGACGTGACTTCTTCTTTTTCTTCTTCTTTAGAACGGGTGAGAATGTTTTGAGCTGCAGGACTGAAAAGCAACAAACTCACTCCAGAGGCCATAGTTTTTGAATTTTACAGCCTATTGTAAGGCTTTTTAATTACATTATCATATATGTTTTGGGTGTTTACCTCTTTCAAATTGTTTTTAATGAAATCATAGTACAGCAAATAGTTTTTAAATTAAAATTTCAAACATTTTAAGTCTAATTTATTCTCTGAGTAAACCGGACCTTATGCAATAAAAACAAGCCACAAAGGACAACGTTACTATTACAGAACGGTTACGGTTTGCACTGAAATGTTTCATTGCTTCAAGTGTGAGAAACTGCAGCTTTGATGACAGGAATATATTAATCAGTCTGAGACAATAATAGATATCTGTGTTGGATTAATACCTTGTGTTACTTGGATGAAAGCTACGCTGCTGAAGTTTTGGCCCAGTTTCTTTTGAGTTCAACATCGAGTCCACTCAGGCTGAAAGAACGGTCCAGTGCCACCTAACCAAATGTTTTCTAACGTATTTTAACAATGTTAATAAAATGTTCTACCTCCTTCTTTAAGGCATCATTGTCTTTTATCACTTACAGCTCATCAATAAAACACACGCACACGAGCCTTGGGTAGATTTCTTCTTTTTCTTTTTTAATACAAAATATCCTAAGAAAACATGGCTGCCCTCTTTTTTTTTTTTTTTTTTTTTTTTTTTTTTTTTCATCCAACAAGTAAGAAACAAAATCGGGTTTGCACAAAGATGGCGATAACAAAAGGGTTTTCTCCATTCAATATAAAACAGCATTCAATGGACGAGAGGTGGGAATGTGAATCTTCAGAAATGAGCTGTTACTCTGTCGATCTCCAGGAGGTCATCCAGGATCTGGTGACGAAGGGAGGAAAGAGTGAGAGGGAGAACTAGAAGAAAGAAAGAAACCTGACTTCCCTGCATCCTCTGTCGGTGCACTTACTATGTCTTGAGTGGTGCCGATCTTCTTGGCCAGCTCGCTGCGCTCCATTGTACTGAGGTATAAGTACTTGTTGAGAAGTTCTCCATCCAGGATGTTTCGCACAGCGTTCTGCAGGCATCGTCTGTCACTGTGCATCATTCTGAAAGGAAGATTAAAAAAGGGTCGGTTAAATCAAATGGCCTCCTTTTAGCATCCCTTCCGTGTAAATCAAAACACATGAAAACGATGAAGCACTGTAGGCAGATGCCAACCTGAAGGCCTTCGGGTTCAGACCGGCGTGATGAGGCAGCATGGTGTTCAGAGCATTTTGCAACATCAGCAGACGGCGGTACGTCTTCTCCTGCATGGGGAGGAGCAGACCAACTCCTCCGTCCAGGGTTGCTGTGGTAACGCAGATAAAGAACAAGGTTCAGTCCACTTCTAACACATTTAGATTTCCATCCTTTAATTTAAACCTGACAGAAAAGCTGAATGGAGCAGTAATATTACATTTTTTATTAACTATCCAGAGATACTTTTATGTTTTTTTTGTAAATTAGCTCCATCAACACCTGACAAAAGTCTGACAAAAACACAGTATATAATATATTTTCTCTATGCAGCACGTCTGTCATTGTTGCTATATTTAAGTGACACCAATTAAACTCACATTCACGTGCAATCATAAAAGTATCCTGATTTGTTTTGCGCTGGGAAGGTATTGGAATATGGATCTCCACATTGAATTTAAAAAGCCGTTACTTATTTGAACAGCTTTTACAGAATTTAGCTCTGACCGAATAATAATTTGAAAAGGAACCAAAGATACGGCCTAGTAGTTCTGTAGGTAAAAAGTTACTTCTCATAGATGGATAATCACAATTATAATGGGAACATTTTAATTAAGATTAACAGATCTAAAAAGTTACCAAAATCATCACAAGGTGCCAAAAAAACCCAACATGTTTACCAGCCCGATATGAAACAGAGAGAATCACAAAATGGCAACACTTTATGAAATGTCATTCATTGTATCCCTCAATGTTTACGTTTTGGTTTTCATCTTCTGACATGACGTCCAAAATGTGCTGACCTGACCAAATATTAACTTTCACAATCATTTGTAGACAAGAATCTACGTCTCTCAGCAGTTGACAGAACAGGGTCCCTGATTCTAATAACGCCGTCAGTGACGACATGTGAGACAGGAGTCATGGCCACTCACCAAACCATGTGATGTGCTTGTTGTCGTAGGTCAGAGCCTTTTTGCTGCCGGTGTCCAGGGCGCCTCTGCACGGCATCCGCCAGAAAGTGTTTATGTTGGCGCCGGCGTTGAAGTCGGCTCGCCTCAGCAGCCGCATTCCTCCAAAGCTCTCCTTAGCTGCAACCACAGAGCGCTCGTTACACAGGACTGGATGTGAATTAAAAACGGAAACACTTTACATTTGCACTCGTCAATATGACAAACCTTCAGGTAAATACATGTACACGTAGAGGTTCTTGTCTCGATCTGACACTGAAAGGAAAAGAAAAGAAAAGAAAAAAATGTTAATGAGAACATGAGAACATTTGAATTGAATTTGCTTCCTGAGGGCATTACAAACATTACCCAATAATCCCAGCTGGTTGTTGTCCACAATGAACTCGATGCTGTAAACCTCCAGGGGCTTTGCGTCCTGCGGCCAAAACAAAAAAGGAAAACTGTTAAATCCCGACAAAGACAGCTACAGCTACAGCGCCGCTACAATCTTTCCAGATTAACTCGACGGAATCCAGACACACCATCAATGCTCTCTGGTACCTCTTAATCAATGGAAATTCTCTTTGCTACATCAGATACTGAGGAAATGATTTCCCTCAAAAAAGCATCTGTTTTATTATTATGATCTAGTAAATCACAAAAGCTCATAGAGATTGGATTGATTGTTACTTCCTCACCCTGCTGACAAGTGACAGCGTCTTGCTCTCCTGCTGGTAGCGGAGCAGTGAGACGCTCTTCATCAGATCGGCAGCCAGGATGAAGTTCTTGATGCTGAACATCTGGTGGATGTGCAGCTGAGTGTCGATGAAGGCCATGCCCGTCAGGTCGTTGTCCTTCAGGACCCACAGGAAGATCTGCAGGAACACGGAGGAACTTACAACTTTCATTTTTGCATATTCACATGTTAGTTTGTCAGAAATACTAGTGTTTTTCCTCTAATTCCAGAGCTGTGATGTTAAGAGTTTTGGTGGAGACCTTCTGTCCGATGGCCGACACCAGGTAACCATGGCAGTGACACAGAGCCGTCACCGGTCCCTTCTGTTCCTTCTCATACAGCACTTTGAACTTGTTCTTGGTGAGGGGCTGGCCCGGCTCTGGCACCACTTCAATCACATCCAGGATGACAATCTGAACAAAAAGAATAAAACAAGAAGCTATCAGCAGAAGCTTTCATCCCCCTTTACTCACATGAACTGCAACTCTACGCTTCTCTAGACTTTACTCAGGCGAGCTGTATGTGAGAACGCAAATGTCTGAATCCGTTGGACTGGACATCAGACAGACGTTACCTTTCCAGCTCCGTGGTACAAAGTGTCTGTGTGATGTCTGATAGAGCCCATGTGTAGAGCGGATTATTGTCCAGTGGATTCACAGCCAGCGAGTGAGCGTTGACGATGTACTAGGAAGACTACCTATCCTCTCCGAGGGTGGAGAAGGGTCATAGAATATGCCAATGAAAACACTAGAGAGACGACGAGATTCCTCAACTTCTATCGTTCAGATCCGACGCCACAATTGTCGAGAAATCCAAGTAACAGCAAAGGAACGACCAGATTAGGAACCAGCCATGTGGCTGCGGTGTTTTTTGCGTCATGTCCTGCCTCCTGCACGCTCCACCACAGTGCCACCTTTTGCCAACCAAACACAGTAATTCCAAAAGGGTGGAATGTGTCCGACACTGACAGTCTCCTGTTGTGTACTACATGTGTAAAAGGGAAACTCAGTATAATGGCACGTCCTGGAGTTCATATAAGAAAAAATGTCTTTATTTAGATCACCATGTGGGTAGTGAGAAGGTCCTTTAGGCCAGACCTAGTGCGGTGTTAATGTTGTGTGCTGCTCACCCGGCCCCTGCAGGTGACCTCCTCCCCCTGCATCAGACAGGTCCCTGCTGCGATGTAGCCCTTCAGACCGGACACGGTCTCCTGACTCCTCAGGGCCACCGTCTTCATACAGGTCACGTGTTCCCACTCGTCCAGGTCGAACCTTATGGAGACAGAGAGTGAAGTCAGGGAACATTCACACGCCTTTTCAGCTTTTATAACTTTGTGTTCCTGTCTGATAATTAAGATTATACATGAGATTATATCATCGCCACAAAATGTATTGACTTCATGCTGCACGCCCCCTTTTCTTTTGTTCCTTTGCCTGTTTTCTGTCTCTGCTTCCAGTTGCTATCGCCGTCTCTACAACACATTCTCACTCCCAACTAGCCAAATAATTATGCTTGGTCAGTTTCCACTCGTTACTACATGCATGGTGCCTTTTCAAAATGAACTTCCATCTTCACAGGAGATTTAGGATTTGGCAACAAAATCACTTAGTTAGGTTATAAAAAGAGGAGTTAGTTGACGTTCACTTGAATGACTAACGATGCCTGATGGAATTAAAAGACATCTTTTCACACAACTTTTTAATATAACATACATTATTAATGATATCATTTAGAATAATTAGTTTGGGCTGTCTAATCTGCACACTTCACTCTGCATAGAGTCAAAGTTGTCCCTGCTTAATATTACATCTCAGTAAAAAAAACAAGGCTAAGTTAGCCTAGCGCTGAACTATTCTCCACGTTATAATAACACTTTTAAATGTGCTTTGACAGAAAAGATATTGATATATATTCACAAAACAATCAGTGTCCCAACAATAACGCTGAAACACTACAAGCCAGTGACACACTTATGTGCTTCAGCGCTCCACAGAACAGCACTCACAGTGGTAGCTAATGACAATGCAGCCCAGGGACTACGACAAATGAACTGACTCTCCCAACTGACCCTCACTGAGACTAATTGTCTACAGTTTGGATGAATGATCCAAGATTTTCAATTAAACCCCATAATTGTTGCGCAGCACAAAGCCTCTGCTAGAACAGTCTGGTGCACTGAAAAATTAAAAAACTAAACTGTTGCAAGCTGTGTTAAATGTGCCTCATGTTTATTAAAACAAAGCTTTCTTATTGACTTTGCGAACAGCAAGACTGCTAAGAGAACAGCGTTTACCGTGTGTTGGGAATGGCCTCCCAGCTGACCGGAGAGATGAGCTGGATGGAGAACCTCTCCTGCATCGGATTAATGTAACGCTCATCTGCAGAGACACGGGAGAAACAACAGCAATGTCTCCACGTGTTTGTGTTAAGGATGAACATAGACAGCCAAGTCAAAATATCAGTAAACATCAGTACCAGCTACAGAAGGCTGGCTGCAAAATTGAAAGTGTGTGAAAAGTAGTTATCGATCACTGAAGTCAAAATAGTTGAAATTAAACATAATTTACAAATAGTTGAAAGAGTGAGCTTAAAAAGATTTATGAATGGCTGAAATAATGAAAATAAATGTTACAAAGTTGAAATATTTAGCTAGAGAGATAAATAGATAGTTGTAAGAAAAGCTATAAGAAATTGAAGATGTTGAAACAGTTAAAAGAAAGGGACAACAGGAAACTGTTGTCGACAGATTTAGAAACTTATTGCTAATTATTTCCGAAACACTTCTAGGTGACCTGTTTTTATAATACGGATAATCGTGACATGTCATTTTCATATCTTTCCACCCCTATGTGGTGTGTGTGTGTTTATGTCTGACCTCGATCTATGGTTTCAAACTCCTTCTCCTCTCCTGTCATCCTGGGGATGCGAGTGGTGGTCTCTTTCACACTTGTGCACACAGCATACACCTAAGAGGGGGAAAAAAAGCCAAAAGCACACAGAGAAAGTTCACATCAAAGACTAATCCCCTCAAAGTCACCCTCATTGATTTTTTTTTTCTTCCCTCGCAGTAAGAAAACTTTAAGGCCAGAGGGGCTTTCATCTCAAAACTTTTCAAAGCGGCCCGATCGATACGCTTTTATTTTGCATCATGTTATGCAAGTGGAGGTGTGAGAGTCCGGGGGAATGCGCTTCAGCTTGAATTTGTGTCATGTCGCTGCTTTGGTGCCTTTGGGTGCGAGTGAGAGGAGCCTTGCCTTGGTTTCGACGTGGTAGGAGACGTAGTGGACGGTGCACCTCAGAGGGATTTTTCTGACTGGCCAAGGAGCGTCGTAGGACAGGTAGGTGGGCAGGACGCTGATCCTCAACTCGCCCTGCAGGAAAACACACACACACACAGACACGCACTGAAAACTTTTCTAGAAACTACATTAAAGAATAACTGAAAAAAAAATGAAAAACTGCACTTTGTTGTGCAAAAAAAGTGTTTCAAGATTAATTGTGTTTCACTTTCTCTAGATTCTAATTCTTATAAGAGTTTAAAGCCTATGGAGACAACTACTGAAGTCCTGGAGAATTATAATTATAATTACAAGGACAAAACAAGAAGAGGAAGATTACAAATTCTTATCTTTTATACTTGTTTGGAATCTTATCCAGCAAATTGTCGTGTGTTTTGTTTCCTTTCATAGTGGAGTTGACAGAGAACATAATTATAAAAATACATAAACTACCAAAGACAGAGTGTGTCCTTTGTGTACCTGTTTGTTGAAGTAGAGGAAACCTTTGGGGCAGTTGATGTTATGGAAGGGTGCGAAAGACTCGATGGAGCCGTCAATGGACATGGGGTGAAGCCTGATGGCTCCACGAGAGGTGACCAGCATCCAGTGAGGAGACGGACCACAGATAAACACCTGTGACAAACCAGGAAGTGAGGAGTTATTTGGTTAATCAAAATAGTATGTGACAGGATGTAACACTTCACAACACTGTGGTGTGACAACCTGAAGCTCTAAAATCCGTTTCCTTACCCCTGAGTATCCAGAGATGTCTTCAAAGTATCTGAATCTGGCAATCCGACTTTTGACAGCTGAACTCTCCTCGGCGGCGCCGCTCTCTGTCTTCTTATCTTTCTTAAGCTTGGATTTCTTTTCTCTGAAGTTAATGTTGTGGGGCACCTGTGCGTAGTACAAGTAGCAAAGTAAAGTTTCACTTCATTCACATTTGACTTGTTTTAATTCGTCTTCTTCGGTGTAAGCTCTTACCTTTTTGAAGCGCACTTTCAGGTTGTTTTGTGGCTGCTGTTGGTCATACGGGAAGGCTTCATAGATCAGAAGCTCCTGTTCCACATGGACCTAGAAAATGAGGAAACTTTTTGTTATACCCTGTTTTCATTCAGTGTTAAGTTTCTATTTTTTTTAATCAAGTGAAACACACAGACACTCACCAGTAAATAGGGTCTGCTGTAATTGTAGCCAAGTGAAACCAAAGCCACCTCTTTGACTAGTGGGATATCTCCTTGACGTGTTACTTCCTCTTTTTTACCCTCCCCCTGTGCTGCTGACTGGCCAGACGAACTGTCCACCAGCACTCTTTGACCAACTGGGAAGTTCTTCACCAGGAACACCAATCTCCATTCTGGGAGCTGGTAAATCTGTTAAAACAAAAAATACAAAAAAACGTGTGGAAAAAAGGAAGCCTAAAAAACAGCATTAACATCCTGACTAACACAGTGTTTCTATTCCTCTGGTGTAACATATACCCCTTACCTCCATTACACCATTCTCCCTGGTGATGATGCACCAGTGGCTGGGTTCTGCTTTGTTTGAGCTTCCGTCACTTCCAAAAAGCCCTTGTCCCCCCCAGCTGCGACCCATTTCATCCCTTCCGTGCGCTGCGTTGGCGTTGGAGTCTCCGTACAGCATTTCCTCCTCATCGTCCACCGTGTTACACACACACACACACACACACACACACAATCAATCGATACATAGATAAATAGGACATGTAGCGACTGGGTGTATAGTTCGGTATGGAGGCGACGCTCTTACCTGAGGTCATGGATGATGGTCTCTGATTCAGACTGACTCCTGATGATGGTGTCCTCTTTGACACTGTTTGAGCTGCTCACTTTGTTTTCTGTGGTGAACATTCCACTCACATCTCGGTACGCACACAGTGTGATCACGCGGGATTGCTGTTGAATGAGAGGCGGTTTTAAACATGTCAATTACTGTTCCATGAGTCTAGTTTCTAAATAATGGGGTGTTATAACGCACTGCATTTGCACGTTGCACAGAATCGAACAGAGTGACACTGCTGAAACTGCAGTACCAGAGACTCTAGCCCATACGCTGAATATAAAGATGGACGCCGCTCAGTATTCAGAGTTGCGGTATCAGGCGCCTGTCCACACACACGCCTGAGCAAGTCACAATTCAAGCATGACTAGAGGTTGTTAGTGTTAGCCACCTAGCTGCTAAGTTAGCACCACGTTAGCTGTTTGGTTAGAAAGACACTACCACTAACCATTATATCTGTTTGGCCCATGTCTTATCTGCAAACATGGAGGCAGCAGGATTAATGACCTGTACTGCAGGCGGCCACCAGAGAAAATGGAGATGATTTGGCTTCACTTCTGAGGAGCTATCATGTTGTCCATCTTTATAATCAGTCTATGCTCTACCCCAAGAGCTGCAGTTTTTCCACAAGGTGGTGTATTTGTCAAATGAATGGCTTAAAAAAATGACTTATGAGGATGATTTACTCACAGAGGGGATCTGAGGTTTCTGCAGGGCCAGTCGGTGAGTCTTCCCCATGTATGAGTCGGTCTTCAGTGCAAACATGGTGACCACCCCCTCCGCAGTCATGATGACCACGTAAGGGTCCGCCACGGAGCAGTGCACTATGGGAGAGCCCAAGTCCACGGGGATGAAGTGGAGCTGTGTCACTGAAAGCAGAATTGAAAGAGAAAGTGTCAGTGAGACAGGTTGGCATTATGTTTAACACCTTCGATGTGTGCTCTAATATTACACATATTTTCTACATTCTCTTACAACCATTTTTTAATGGTTGTATATGTAAAAATGTAATTCTCACTTTTTTAAGCAAACATTGTTATCCTATTTTTTACCTCCTTCCAGTAGCCGAATACCCATGGGGGAGACTTGAATGATGTACTTGTTGTCTCCGATGTTCCCAGCAAACACAGTGGGTCCTTGGGTAGCAAAACCACTGGTGTCCAGCTCCATGATCTCCTGACCCGTCTGGAGGATCTGCACAAAAACACAGCCAAGTTACATAAGCTGACATCCAAATTGCATAATAGATTTTGTTTTTCCCTTCAAAACTTTTATCGTTGCATTTGTTCAAATGAAAATGGCCGGACATAAAGATGTGTAATGAAGTGTGTTTTTACCATGGTTGAATCCTCTCTGCTCAGAATGAGAAAGCCGTGCTTCTTCTTATCGTCCTCCATAGGGGGCTCTGTCTTCTCCTCCTCCTCCTCCTCCTCTTTCTCCTTCTCTTCCTTGTCCTTTTCTCCCTCTTCACCATCCTCCCCGGTCTCGGTCTCTGCCCCGTCCTCTGATCCGTCGCTTTTTGCAGCCTGAGAAAGGAGGGAGAAAAACTTGCTGTAACAAAAAGTCGCGCCATTCATTCAACATCCATTGGGGTGAATGAAACCTGAGGCTGTTGAGCAGAAAAACGCAGTACTTTTTTGTCTTCCTTGACTTCATTTGAGATGACTGTCCACATGTCGTGGCAACCTGGCAGCTCAAATGTAGTGACTACTTGGGGTCGAATGCTTCTCTGAGAAAGGGATGGAAAAAAAACCAAAGTGAGCAGATGGTATACTGTACACATACACACAAACATATATATATAAATACAGCACAACATGCTGGTGCTACATATGCAAAAAGTATTTAATCCGATGTGTCTGGGGTGTTTACAGGCTACTCCGTCGACCTCTGAGGCAGCCCTGGTAGACCCAGACTTTACTATAGCACCATCACTGGACCTGTGGCAGACTTCCCTCACTGCCACAAGTTTTAGGACGGTGCAGTAACATTTATCATGCATATACCTAACCAGGTGCACATGCATTAAAACAATACATAGCATATCAGGGAGAGGACTTACCTGAAGGACAGACAGGGCACCATTCTTGCCGTAGCCAGAGCACACCACGACCTCCAGGTCAGGCTCAGGGTTGTCTTGGAACTGTGGGTAATATGAACATACAAGTCAAAAACCTCAAAATACAACTCTTCAGGTAACACCTACAGCAAACCAATCTACCAATCAGGATCGCTAGAAAGTGTTTTAATGTGTGTACCTCTTCAGACAAGAACGCAGGTTCACCCATGGAGGCATTCGCACAAGGTCCAATGTTGAGTATGCTATCACACACCTGTATTAAAACAGAAAATCAATTATCTTCCACATAGAGCTGCATTTTACATAAAAAGCTTTTTAAGCTTTGGGTTGTTATTTCTTTTACCTCAAAGGAGTAGGTGGCCAGCTGAGTGCCTGACTGGGCTTCACTCCCGTACACTTCTATCTCATCCACCTCATCTGACAAATCAAAAGAAGATGAGTGAAACACAGATCGGCAGGTCACACACACACACACACACACACACACACACACACACACACACACACACACACACACACACACACACACACACACACACACACACACACACACACACACACACACACACACACACACACACACACACACACACACACACACACACAGAAATTTGAACATACCCGTCCAGTTGGTGGATTCTACTCGCTTCTTTTTGCTCGGCGGTTCTTCCTAGAAAATAATGGCGGTAATTTAGTTTATAGACTATCACTATGAAGACCAAGAGAAGACGGCTGCGACGTCATTAAATACTAACAAGACGATATCAATATGCAATATTGACTGAAATCTGAATAAAACTAATAAGCATTTTCGTCTTCAGGGTAAGACCACGAATAAATCTAAAATATTTGCCAAAATAAATACTGAAGGCTATGATGATGAAGATAAGCTGTCAAATAAAACGAGAATCCCTCCAAGTAAAATTAGTTTTGTAACATTTACTTTGCAAGACTGACAAGAATTTTATTTCAACTAAATGCTGCGACACAAGCATAACTCAAGTGAAAAGGAAGATGGTATTTCAAGGCTTTGATTAAATTCACATTTTATGCAATCGCCAACGTACCGGTCTGTCTTTATCCTTCTCTTCTCTTTCCAGCTGATCGTTGCCCTCCTCTGGCAGCGTCTCCTGAAGTTTCTCCGTGTACTTCAGGAGCAGGGAGTTTCCGAGGCGGGAGCCCAGGAAAATGTAGCCGGGCTCCATGGTCACCATCTGAAGGAGGAGAGCCCAGAGCGTGAAATATCAGTTTCTATTCTAAATCCCCTGAAACACTGACAGATTTAGGAGATTTTCAGTATTTACTTTACACCCTAAAAGCTCAGCCTGATATAAAAAAAAAACTACCTGTGGGTTTTGAGTAAAGTCTTAAGTTTCTTTTCCCCCAGAGGTTTCATCTCACTACTTATATATTTTGACTGTAAAAAATGTAACTTCTGTAGCATTCGGCAGCTTTAATCTTAACATGCTGCCAGTAAAACACTAATCCCTCCAGACTTTTGTGTTTCATTGTGTTGTGTTTGTCCACAGAAACATAAAAGGCTGTTTGTTTCTTTGGTAAATGTTTTCTATATTGACCACTGGGGCTCACAGTTACATGCAGAACTTACGCAGGTTGTCAGGACGCTGGCAGCAGCTTTGTCAAAGTGGAAAGCTCGGACGCTTCTCATGCCGTCAGTTATGAGGGTCAACACGTAACTGCAAGACAACAAGAGTCAGTGAAGAATCATAAACTGCCATCATTGTTAATGTACATTCTGGTAGTGGTGACAATGACTCACATTTCTCCTCCTTTCAAAGAGATAACCATCTTGTCATAGGCAATAAAGTCAGACTGGGAACAGTCTAGTGTGATCTTCACTTCATCCTGTACACCTGAGAAACCAAGACACGTTATCCAGTGATGAGCATCACAGAGTATCAAATGATAGGTAAAGACACAAGGCCAGATATCAAAGATTAGAAGTATAGGTGTGTGTTTCTGATGGTATAGCTTACGCAGAGGGAATGCTGTGGTCCCATTCGTCTGAGAGTTGAGAGAAACTCCATATGGAGGAACACTCTGGTTCAGATACAGCAATGAATTCACAGCAAACACCACCACACCACCTAGAAAAGATTGGATATGTGATCAATGAAGCTACAACGGCATCACAACAAACCTCCTCACATGGTGTAAATTCATATCTAACACTCTAACAAAAATGATCCTTATGGGAGGCTGGGAACTTAAGTGAACACGACGTTCCTAGGTAGTGACAAAAGAGAGAATTCCCTGAGCTCACCGATCGGCTTGGGAACAGGCATGACCTGCGTACAGTCGAAAGGCAGATTACTGAGAGACCAGATGACAGGATGAACCTTCTGCATTATGTTGAGGGAGATGGCAACGATGCTACAAGTGTCCTGACGCACAGCCACACGCCTGGCAGAATGATCAGAAATCAGAAGTTAAACATTATATAAAAATGTGCATGCTAAAAACAGTAAAAATAAAATCATGACCTTATTCACTGCAACCAAAGGAACAACTTTCACAAAGAAAGTGGTTGTTTTAGCTGATAATGTGTTGAACTGACCCGGGCCATGTCTGGTTGGGCTCAAACAGGATGAGCAACGTGGGCTCGTAGTAGCCATGGAGGAACTTCATGTCGATGATGTTTAGCAGCTTCTCGTCCAGCTCACGGACATCAATGATGTAGCTGGGTAGGAAGCTGGATTTAGGTCTGTAGATGAGATACAATGACAGAAGTGCTCAGTTAGACAATTACACATACATGTGTGTAGCAATAATTAAACAATATCCATTTATGTCAGACATGGTTAGATAACTATCACGGGCCTGTATAAACTCTAACAGCAGCAAGATTAAGGTGGAAAAGTTTTTGCATCTTTTTTTTATCATTCTAATCTTGGAAATAAACAGTTTATGGTTGTGTTAGGGTTTGAGGATACAAGTACCACCCAGACTCTAGAAGACATTAATGAGCAGAATGTATAGTGGACTGCAGGCGTACCCTTCTCCAACTCCACCCTCCTGTTCATCAGTTAGAGTGTCCTTCCTGAATGGCAGCACCACGAGCTGGGTGCCATAAACAAGCATAACAGCACAGCGATTCTCTGGATCTACCCGGACAATGGGAATATGTACATTCTGTACAAAACCATCCTGAAAGTGTAGAAAGAGTTGCGAATTAGCTTAACAATTTGTTCACGTCAACATTTAGACAGATATAGCTTCTGAACACATATTTTTCACGTGTTTTCTGTGTTCTTGTGTCTACGTACTCTGAGCTCTGGCTCCTCAAAGTAATGGAGGGACAGAGTCTTGAGGTCGTGTGTCCCGGGGTCATACTCCACTACAGACAACTGGTGAGAGAACAAACACAATCACACTCAAGTCAAACACAATTTTAAGCAGTTTTAAAGAATTTGGTTAGGCAGAGCACAGATAAGACAATGATACCTTGGCATCTTTGAAACTGAGAAGGAGTGCGTCTCTGTTGGCTCCCGAAAGCTGGACACTGGCCATGGACATAATATTGCCAAAGAGAGAAAAAGATGCCACCTGCTCCAGCTTCTCCTTACGAGACTTAGTTTCTGTAGGAGGAGGAAAGAATGAAGTTGGACCACAAATGCACAAATTCATTGTAAAAGATGTACTTTGAGTGTGACGTCTAGACATACCTGAAGACTTCTCAGCCTTTGATGTACTCTGAAATGAAAGCACAAATGTTAGAGATATCACAAGAAGATTGTATTTCAAAACTTGGCACAATGAAACAAACCAAGTGGAAACTTATAGTTTAAGACTCTGGTCTTAAACTATAAGTCTATAAGGCAGTGAAAGGAACTGCTCCTTCCTATCTCCAGCCCTACACCCCCGCCCGACCACTTCGCTCTGCTGCCTCGGGCGACTGGTTGCCCCGTCGCTCAGAGGTCCCTGCGGCCGATCGACCCGGTCACAGCTTTTTTCTGTCCTGGGCCCTCAGTGGTGGAATGAACTCCCCACTGACGTCAGGACAGCAGAGTCGCTGCCCATCTTTCGCCGCAGGCTGAAAACTCACCTCTTCAAGAAGTACTACCCTGAGCCTTCCACTTAGCACTTATTGTATTCCTATTAGTTTGTTGCACTTATTGTATTAATTTGTTGCACTTATTGTATTCGTATTAGTTTGTTTCTGTACTTTTGCTCTGGTTTATGCTCTTAGATGTTTGTTTAAGAAAGGAGATGCACTTATGACTTCTGGTGACTAGTAGTTCTCTTGAATACCTATGTTGAATACACTTCCTGTAAGTCGCTTTGGATAAAAGCGTCTGCTAAATGACTGTAATGTAATGTAATGTAATATAGTTACCTCCACATCGTGAATAATCCTGTAGACATATAGCTGAGATGTCCCAGCGACGACTAAATTCTTCTCCTTGCTGGATATAAAGTTGCAGTAGACAGAGAACTCCACCGCAGTGGGGGTGTGAGCTTGTCTGTACACAGCATACATCCTGGAAGGGTTCCCTCAGCATCTGACAGGTGAGAAAAGACACTTTTAGGGATGAAAAGTTCCAACAAAGACACATATTTAACAAACAAACAAACAAACATATAAACACAACACAGTAACCTGGAGGAGGAAGTGGACCCTGCATGCATACCTGCTACACTGTAATGGTTACAGCTGGGGTTGTCTCAGCATTTCTATATTGTAACTCATTCATGCATTAAACAATGCAGAAGGCTAGCTAGATTAGCTTGTTAGCTAACCTCCATTTAATGTTGCATGCTGGTAGCATTAGCATTAGCCACTCACTCATATGGTGGCTACTTGTGACCTGCATGTCTTAGCTGATAGATAATTGCAGCTAGCATTAGCTATGCTAGCTAACACGCTAATAGCTAGCATGTTAGCTAGCATAGCACAGCGTGTGCACCTGACCTGCATGTTTTTTTTTTTGCAAATTGTGAATTAAACTTGTCAACGTACCGATATGAAACACGTTATTAGAGTCTGTAGCTTTATTGTCCCTTCTTCTGTTAACATTTAGGGTGTCATAGTTTGTGGGTTTAGTAACTTAAGCTAGCTAGCTGTTAGCTGTCCGCTAGTTCGTTATGTTTTCGCTGTCTTCTTCTTCGGCGTTTCAATTTACGGTAGATCAGCCGGCTCCGGGGTGTACTGCTGCCCCCTAGAGGCCGGACACGGGACAGACGCTGAACTACAACAGTTAATGAAGGGAGACAATTTTTTAATTTCTTCAATATCTTTACAATCAGAAGGCTAAATTGGGATAGTGTCAGGTCACACATATTATTGGCATGTTTTAGTAAGTTATATTTATTTAATAGCAACATTTCAATAAACATTGTCAAAGCAAAGGTGAATATACACGTTCATGGATCTAGGCAAAAATGAGTAGTAGTTTAATCTCTCTTCTCTTCTCTTGATTTAGCAAAAGGACAAAATATACAGAATTCACTCTTTAAATGATTAATTTCACTGTCTCTTCTGTTACAATCCCTTAAAGAAACAGTTGCAATTGTACATACAGTACCAGTCAAAAGTTTGGACACCTTCTCATGCAATGGTTTTTCTTTATTTTTATGTGTTATATGTATGTATGTATATATATATATATATATATATATACTGTGTTCCAGATATATATATATATATATATATATATGCACTGTGTTCCAGATCAGACTGAAATAAAATCATAATAATGATAAAAGTGACAAACTTTGATATATATATATATATATATATATATATGTATGTATATATATATACAGTACCAATCAAAAGTTTGGACACACCTTCTCATTCAATGATTTTTCTTTCTTTCTTTTTTTCTACATTGTAAATTAATATTGAAGACATCCAAACTATGAAGGAACACATATGGAATTATGTGGTAAACAAACAAATGCTCAACAAACCAGAATATGTTTTATATTTTACATTCTTCAAAGTAGTTGAATGAGAAGGTGTGAACAAACTTTTGACTGGTACTGTATTTATTTAAAGCAACATTGCAATAAACATTGTCAATTTACACCAGGTTCCTTTGCATTCATGGCTCTTGGCAAAGATGAGAAGTTTAATCTCATTTTTTTGCTATGATTTAGCAAAAGGACAAAATATACACTCTTTAAATTATTAATTTCACTGTCTCTTCTGTTACAATCCCTTAAAGAAACAGTTGCATTTGTACATATAGAAAACAATTCGCCATCAGCGCTATGATCAAATTTTGCTTAAGCTCACAAATGGCTGATGCTAAAAAACAATGTTCCCATGACACTGCTGATGGTATCTCATTTAAAAAAAAAAAAAGCTTTATTTTTCTTAAAAACATAATAATGATCTTTCTTAAGACTGCAATGTCTTCATGCCCCCCCCCCAAAAAAAAATGATTTTAAAGTATTTGTAATAAAATTAAAATAATAAAAAGATCTTTGGTAAATATACTCCCAGGCAGAAGTCACACAGACATAAGAATATGCAAAGATTTGTGATAAATGCACTTCATTAATCAAAACTGACTCCCCTTCACCGAACTAAGTAAGGAAAAGGGAATCAAGACCCCCCACATGTTTTGCACATGGCACACAAGACTTAACTCACAGATTATTTTGTTTTATTAAAATAAGAATACACATTTCTTTGTGCAGAGTGGGCTAGATGTGACAGTTATATAAGACTTAACATTTATAACATGTATAGATAGCTTAAATGTAAAAAAAAAAATGTAGTTGCATTATGTTGAGGACAATCATAGTAATTTTCAACGTAGGCCTAATTGTTTTTCTTTTTGTAAACATGGTTATCGTTTTTCAACATTTTATTTTAGGTGGAGCAGAGGACTCTTCTCAGAATCTCTTCTCATATAACTAAGAAGAACCTGGACACTCAGGGACACTCAAACCTCTGAACACAGAAAACAATATATAATCATATTCTGTTCCATGTCATACTTTTGTGCACAAAATAACGACTGGGGAAAGAATTGTTTGCATTCACCTCCTACTGGTAGAAACAGTACAGCAGTATATCCAGCATTGTCAGCAGGCTAAAGAATTACATCTCAAAACTCTGTTACTGACACATTCTTTCTATTAAAGAAAATCAAGAACAAAGCGTTGCAAATCATTTATGGTTGATTTTCAAAAATCATAAATACAGCATATCTCTGATGCTTGCAAGCTTAAGTAAGGAGAATAATAATTGGAGTGTGTGGTACCAATTTAGGTGAAATGTAATGCAATAGCTTCTGAGTCGCACCTATTTGAAGAGGGGGCACAATGAGCCTTATTGTACTGAAAGGGCAGGTTTAAAGTTACTTAATTAAAATAAGCTCTTGATCCGACTTGACCGTAAACTGAAGAACTGAATGCTGAGCCACTGATCAAACATTCAAAAGCAGTACATTTTGATCATGAAGAAGAAGAACTGTCACTAGAATTGTAATAATAACTAGCCCTTTACAAACCACATTTTCTCCAGATTTATGCTTATCATCTGACAACTCATCCCTTTTCCTCAGCGGTGGATTCTCTGGCATGTAATGAGATATTCGGGGTAAGCCTGCGTATCGTTGAAGATGACAAACATCGTGGGCTTGGTGATGTCGTCGGTCACGCTGTCGTATCTGAGGGGAATGTCGTCCGTCTCCTTCAGCGGGGCCGTCTTCATCGAATGGTCGCCTTTAGTGTAGTCTCCTGTTAGAACCTTCGACACAAAAATATACTTGTATCCGTCTGCATTCGGGGGTGAATACTGCTCCTGGACGGACAGCGCCGAGTTCACAGCGAAATACACCCCCTGACCGAAGACGGTGGCTGCGTGGAGAAAAAAAACGAGATGTCATAAATCGATACAGAAGACGAGAAAAAATGTAGTCGGACAAGAGAACAGCGGCATCAAAGACGTACCGTTCTTCCCACAGAAGCTCCTGTTGAATCCATGGACGCAGATCTCTTTCACACTCTTCTCACTGGTGCCGTGATAGAGAGTCCGTTCCACCTCCGGGTACGTGGCGCGCTGCAGTACGCTCGCCTTCTTCAACTTGTACTGATTGTACAGCAGTCGATTCATGAGCTTCTCCACCTTGGAGGGAAATGTTAGTGTAATTGCAGACGTTCCAAACAATTTGTTGCAAAATACGCAGCCCGTTTTTTTTTTTACCTGTATGATTCTGATTTTGCTGTGGTACTCCTGTATGGTCTCGTAGAAGTTCTTCACCACGTTCTGAAATTCATCGGATTCCTCGTCGACTTTGGTTGCTTCGGGCATATTTGACAGCAGAGAGTATTCCTCTTCTGTTAACAAAGGATTTAAGTCTTTATCACTGAATTTAGTTGTTGGATTAGAATTTGTTAATTTTATAATTCATATCAATGATCAACATAGACATTTAGCAAAAAAGCTGGCAAAAAGCAGTAAAAGATGAACTGAATACATCAAGAAATAATACTGTTTTTCAAATAAATAAATACATTTTGTTCTGAATTCACAGAAAAATAATTCTGCAGAAACATAAAGCACTATAACTCTATAAAGTTCCCTTTACCTGGTACATCAGCATCCAATTCCCCTAATTCGGGCAGCTTCCTGGAGATCTTCACAGATTTCCCTGAAGCTATGTTGTATTCCTGCATCTTCTCAAAGTTAATGATGTGGGGCTGATTGTCCAACAGGATATCGATCTTATTCAGCCTCATCTTCAAAGCGTTCTCGATGAACACGGTGGCGTCGGGCGAATAAGGGGTCGTGTCTGAAGAGGCCGGGTCGTGATAAACCCACTGCACAGTCTTCAGGATTTCCCGGTCGGACACGGCATTGGAGATTTTCTCCAGCAGCAGCTTCAAATCACCCACTCCTCCCATCACATAGTCCCTGAAGCCCGAAACCGTGATGATGGTGCCCTGAACTTGGATGTTGACTCCGTGCTTCCTCTTGATCATCTCCAGACACTTCCTGTGGTACTCGGACATGTTCTTCACACTCCTGTGCTCCAGTTTCTCCTCCACCTGTCTCTGGCTGACCTTTTTCCCGAAGGCTATGTCCACCCGAATCAGGTCGCAGTTATAACCTGCGTACACAAGAATCTGCAGGGTGCTGGCTGCCTTGATGGCGTCCTGTAAGGAAACATTTACGCCCTTCACCACCTTGGGGCTCTTTTCAGTACTAGAAGAGGCCTCATGTTGGATCATCTTCTTGGATAGCTCCAAGGCTTGTTGCAGCTGTTTCTCCTCGTCCTCCACTGACCATTGACTTGACTCCATAGAGTACTGGATGGCTAGAGAGAGTTGGGCCTCTTCTTCAAGGTTGCTAGAAAGGTAGAGTTCTCCATCATTCAGCGGGTTTAAGCCACTTGTCGTGTTCCCTTCAGCTGAGAGCTGGGAATCATCCACAGCCATCCCAGAAGACTCCTGTTCTGTCAGGGCGGTCGGTTCATCTGCTGTGTACAGATCCAGCTCATCCATGTTGTCGGGTTGGTCTGATTTGGTTCCACCCTGATCGACTTTTTCATCGACGACCGAGACGATTCTCTTTGCTTCCTCTAAAAGGCCTAGAGAGAGGTAAACTGATTGTTTGAAAGTGCACAGAAATATGAGAAATTATTGCAGTGAGAGATATATTACCGTTGCCTGGAGAGCCATTATGATCAGTCTGCATTGAATCTGATTTTAAATCCTGCGGAGAATCATCCACAGACACTTTCTGGAAGTTTCTGTTGGACATCATGTTCCATGCAGTTTGAAAAATATCCTGAAATAAAGCAAATACAGTGTTTCTGTGAACAACACATTTTTCTCTTGCAATTAACCTGAAATACCTCACAATGTGCAGAATTTCTACATTATCTCTACTTAGTTGGGTATATACTGTGTAGTGTGAAAAACGCCTCTAGTTGCAGATGTTCTCTGGGTCTCTGGGGCACAGCTGCAAAGTCTGTTCATACTGTGGGGAACAATGGCGGTAAGAAGTGCTTGTTCTCGCTGCCTCTGTTACGGTTCCAACCGCGAAAAATGGTAAAACATTTTTTTGCATTTTTGCACCCATTCAGTTAAAATGAATACACTAATGGCACCTGGCACATTTTCAGATCAGCTTTCTCCGTCAATATAACACACACACTGGAGAATTTATTTATTTAGTGGACTACAATTACCATCAGTACTGAACGGATATCAAAATAAAAAGGTGGCAAATGTATCCTTTTATTAGGTTATAGTTCTTTTTATAGTCTGACTGGATACTAACCATAACTGCATTATACAATTTTTTGTACGGTAAAAATGAATATATCAGTTGTTTTGAATAATTTAACCTATCAATTACTTATTTAGAATACTTCACATCGCAATTTATGACCAAGCTTTAGGGTTTATTTCTACCTTTCAGGTGATTGGCACCGTTCTCAAGCTTTTATTAAATTGACATTTTCATTGTCTGGTTAGAAGTAAATGTTCTGAAAATTCTTGATTGTTGGTGAGTGCAAGGAACCTCTGTTAAGCTATAAGACAAGACTGGAGAGGACGCTGCAGAAAAGCACCACATGGACATATGATGCTGTCAGAATAACGAATCCCAGAAACAATACGCAAAAATTGATATTTCATGAAATGGTTGCGGTTCTGTAGGACCACACATCACTATAAAAACAACTATATAAATCTGTGCAATATAAAGATATGTGCAATATACTGTACAATACTACAATTATTCTGTCTGTATATATAATATTTTAGATTTTTTACTTTTTTGTTTACTTATTTAATATTCTTAACTGTATTATTACTTATTTATAATACTTGTTTTGATCTTGTTTGCACTATCTTCTCTGCTGCTGTAATCCGGCAAATTCCCCCGCTGCGGGACTAATAAAGGATTATTTTATCTTATCTTAAAGTCTCCAAAAATATTTCAAATTCACTAAATAAAGAAGCGTTTCGACAGTCCACGCTCCTCATATTATTATTGTGACAAAGATAAAACCAAACTGTTGATTCTCATGGAGTGTCAGAAAATGCATTCATCAATCTTAAAAGTTGTTATGCTTTTGGAAAATAGCCAGCAGTGGTGCAGTTAATGGTCTGAAACCACAAGTATTCTTTAAAGATATATCGCAGCATGAAGCACAGCACTTATCTGATGTTTGCCTCTGATATGCAGTAATGCCTTTATCGCACCAATAAGCCTGAAACTGGTTTGACAATGATCTAAACAACATCTTTTGAACATAAACATTGTTTTTCATATGTTTGTGTGACAACCGAGCTGAGGCTGAGCAGTAAGACTTAAAACATCAGTTTCACTTCCTCCGTGTGTATCCTGGTAAACTCAGCCTCAGGCTATACTGCACGAGGCCTCAAGACTGCTTGTCAAGAGGAGTGACAACTGGTTTAACTGGCTAACTGGGACAAAGTGTGTAAGTATGAAAGTGAATGTTATAGCATCAAAAGCACAGTACAACACACAATATAAGGAAAACCTGCTCTGCTCCATCATTACGTTACCTGGTGTGGCAGGTATTCCCACGGCACGTACTTTGGGCTGATATAGACCTGAAACTTTCTCTCCATCTCCTTCAGGATGCTCTTGCACTCCTCGTCTTCCATAAACCTGGTCACTCCAGGAACATTTACTGTGATGGTCCTGGTGCAGATAGAGGACACCACACCTTGCAACACCTCCTCGGCCATTTGACAAGCAGTAGCGTGGCCATGGATCTGTCAGGTGCATTCACACCAAAAAAGAAAAAGATGAAACAATCTGCTGAGAATTTAAAAAACTAATTTACAACAGCCCTAGAAATTAGGGAGACAGTAGCTAGAAAAGCAAACATTCAATCACCAGTGGCATTAAAACACTGCAGTCTCTGCTTCGATATGCGATACTGGTGCATGGCATACCTTTAACCCACAAACGTCCTCTGCTTCTAGAGGAAAAATAGACACCTGGTCCATGTCAGCCAACAGCTGATGGCAGTGGATCTGGATGTATTTCAGCATGCCTGGCTCCATAGAGATGACCGTCTCCCTTTCGATGGGAGTCGTAAGAAACTCCATGATCGCCATCTGCTTCTCGCTCTCCATCCCTTTCAGAGTGAACACATCGATATTCCCTCCTTGTTCCGACACCTTCACAGTGGAGAAACTCAGAGCCTGCAGGAACTCGGACCACTCCCTGCAATACAACATGCTCTCATACTCCGTGTCCACCGGTATGCTGAGTTGAACCAGCTGGGATTTTAAAAAGCTACATGCCTGGTTGGCAGAGTTCTGGGACAGGGCGGTTACCGCAACTTTATAGTCTGATACGTTGTACATGGCAGGTGACCCAGTTGGACTAATACTGGGCAGTAGATGATCTTTCACATCTTTTCTTGCCAGGAGCTGAGCCTTTTCTGGCTCGAGGTCGAAGCGAATCACAGCCATTTTGCCAAAACAGTCCACGATAGCGTGTTTTATCTGCTCCACCTTTTGTCTGTCAGTCCCTGCAATGTGCACGCCATGGTCTTTGATTTGAATGGTGACATTTGGGTGAGCAATTTTAGTGTCCCGTCGAAAGGTGCCGAGTTGAAACAAAGCGAGTTTTACTGGATCAGCGATCGGAATATGACTTGATAGTATTTCTTCCTCCTCCATCTGCTCCTCCATGACTTCCTCTGCCGCCGCTGCCGCCGCCTCCTCCACTGCTTCATTGGCAGCAGGAGGCTTTGAGGCCATGTTAGAGGAGGACTGGCTGTCTGCGTGGACCACCATGGGAGGACTGGTCTGCATCTGAATATCCTCAGACTTTCTCTCAGTTATAACTTGGCTTCCAATTCCAGAGTCTCGTGATGTTAATCTTTCTGTGGGCAAGAGGAAGTCAAAGTACGGACTCACGACGGGATCAGCGTTGTCCAGTTTGTGCGGGTGGTTGAGGATAGGGTTCACCGCTGTTAAAAGGAAATACAGACAATTCGGTTATTAAAGAAAACTACGACGAAACAACAAGAGCTTTAAAAGGTTGTATAATACAAACTTACATTCATAATTGACAAAGGACACCTTGGCTGTACTCTCTGAAAGCATCGTGACGTCCTTCACCTTCTGATTCCCACCTCGCCTGCTCTCAAAGTACACTGTCAGCAGGTCTGGAGAGGTGCCAGGGTGCAGGTTCTCCACCAAGACGGAGTCAGTTGGCTCCGTCTGTTCAAGAGTTACCGCGGCCCCGTCAAGTTTCCTCTTGGAGATTTTAGCACTAAGGTTTTGGAAATCTACAAAACAGAACAAAATATATTAAACAATGCTATGAAAGAGAATGACAACCTTAATGTTTGGAAGCACTCACAAAAAAAAAATCGGTACGACTTTTAAGAAAAAAGGATAACATGTGGGTTTAGTACACCTTTCAAGAGGGGTTGGTTGAGTTGAATGAGGATGACATCTCTCCCCGGTGACGGATACAGAGCGTATTCAGGCATGTTCAAGCCCATCAAGTTCTCCACGTAGAGCTCGATCATCTCTGTGCTGGTGTTGGGGTTGATCCCCCGCAGCAGCAGCCTGCATCGGTCCTTTGAGGCAGGCTTTCTCACACTCAGCTCGACATTATGCAGAACGTGGTGCCCTTTAGACAGCACTTTGGCTGCAGCTGTCAAAGTGATCCCGACAGAAAGCAAAAGGCAGAATTAGCATACAGTGCTTTAATGACAAATGAAGACACCGCTTCCATCAAGCGCCTTGAATCAGAATTTCTTAGAATTGGAATTAGAAAGCACAGTAATGCTTCGTTTCAACTTTAGTTCTTAAAGTGGTTGACTCGCTGTATAAAGTTGTGTCTGAATAATACTGTAAATACCCTACCTAAGTGCAGACTACATAAGTGTTGACAATGATACTGTTGCACTTTTCTGTTCCTCTAACTGTTACTTATTATTCACTTTTGAAGAAATTTGGATGAAAAACATGAAAGATTTTGAAGAACCAAATTATCCTTCGGTTATAAAATCACAAATATTTATGCAAATACTTGTTAAAATTATTCCGTACAAATACTCTATGTTGCCAACTTGCCTTCTGCCTCTTCAAACACCAGTATGGCGCGTTCACCATTCTTCTCCACGGAGACGAGTGGGCCCCCCCCAGAGCGCCGCTTATTCTCAAAGTACAGGAAGAGCAGCTCCTCATCCACTTCTGCAGGCAGCGACAGCACCTCCACAGTCCTCTCCTCTGGGCTTTCAACAGGCATCCTGAAAATATAAAAGCATGCAGGTCATACATTACCAGTTAGAGTGGTTCAACTCATCTGTTTACAGCTCCTATCACTGTAAATTCAACTCCTTTAGATTTTGGTCAGACCAAACTCGGAGCCATCCGTCTGACGGCTATTTTAGCGTCTGGGGCAACGACCAATATTTCAGGGCTTCCAGTGCAGCGAGCAGATATCCGAATAACAGATATCCGGGCCAAGACTTCCATCCCCGTGTGCCCGCTATTGTTTACAGTATAATTAGCATCTTAAAAAGCAAGAATATGTTTGATTATTTTAATTTAAACCAAACAGTTTATTACATTTGAATAAAAGTGTAAATAGCCCAACACAATATCTCAAAATAACCTTTCTTCAGACTTTCTAATCTTTACATGAATGACACTTAAAATATATCAAAAGCTGTCACAGCATGTGGTTTTACAAAGCGTTTAGATCATATATATATTTTAAAATATTAGGGATTTTATTTTGTAATAAATAATGAGAAACTGCATGTTACTCAACTGTATGACAATTAACTTTGAAATATTATTATAAATATCTGACCATATTAACAAAAAGGAAAAGTGATAGTAGTGATTACTCTAATATTCATTCCATGCATATGGCCAAACCTTAAAAAAGAAATGACATACAGTTGCAATTATTTTGCAGCTCAGTCCTGTTAAACTTTTTTTTTAATTACATACAGTACCAGTCAAAAGTTTGGACACACCTTCTCATTCAACTACTTTGAAGAATGTAAAATATAAAACATATTCTGGTTTGTTGAGCATTTGTTTGTTTACCACATAATTCCATATGTGTTCCTTCATAGTTTGGATGTCTTCAATATTAATCTACAATGTAGAAAAAAATAAAAATAAAGAAAAACCATTGAATGAGAAGGTGTTTTTTAATTATACTACTTAAAGCACACTTTCACACAAGAGTGCACATACTTTTCTGGGCTATGCATAAGCAGGTTAACAGTAACATTGCAGACATGGGATTATATTCCAAAAGTCTAATTATGGTAAATCCCCAAACAAAAGAAAGAACCACACATTTTATTGTGTCTTTTATATATATCATATATATATATATATATATATATATACTTATTTATATAAATACTTATTTACAAAATATTTACTTTGTTACAGTAGCAAAACACCCACATTTCTAATGACATGAATGCATGTTGATTAAATTCAATTAAATGTTGCAGGAACTTGACATGGGATCATATTCCAAAAGTCTAACTATAGTAAATGTCCATTTCATTGTGTCTTTTGTATACATGCATATAAATATATACTTATTTACTTTGCTACAGTAGCAAAACACCCACAAAACACCCACATTTCTAAGCAGGTTAACAGAAAGCAGCAATTTAAAGCATATAACATGAATGTATGCTGAATTCAATTAAATATTGCAGGAACTTGACATGGGATCATATTCCAAAAGTCTAATTATAGTAAACAAAAGAAAGAATCACACATTTTGTTGTGTCTTTTGTACATATGTATACACACAGTACCAGTCAAAAGTTTGGACACATATATATATGTTCCTATATATAAATATATACATATGGCCTAAACTTTATGTGGTAAACAAACAAATGATGTTTTATATTTTAGATTCTAGATATAAATATATATATATATATAAATTTTAGATATAAATGTTGCAGGAACTTGACATGGGATCATATTCCAAAAGTCTAACTATAGTAAATGTACATTTCATTGTGTCTTTTGTATATATGCATATAAATACATACTTATTGACTTTGCTACAGTAGCAAAACACCCACATTTCTAATGTTTACATGAATGCATGTTGATTAAATTCAATTAAATGTTGCAGGAACTTGACATGGGATCATATTCCAAAAGTCTAATTATAGCAAATGTACATTTTATTGTGTCTTTTGTATATTGCATATATATATATATATATATATATATATATATATACTTATTTACAAAATATTTACTTTGTTACAGTAGCAAAACACCCACATTTCTAATGACATGAATGCATGTTGATTAAATTCAATTAAATGTTGCAGGAACTTGACATGGGATCATATTCCAAAAGTCTAACTATAGTAAATGTCCATTTCATTGTGTCTTTTGTATGTATGCATATGCATATAAATACATACTTATTGACCCCCATTTCTCAGCTGACCTGTGCAGCCTGTGTTGTGTTCATGGCCCCCCTTTGCAGCAACAACAACACAGGAAGCTCGGTCCTGCGTCCCAGCTGACGTCACACTGACGTCACGGCGTACAGGGAGCTGCGTGTAATGGAGGAGTGTTTACGACACGAACCGTCTCCTCCAGTGCACGCTCACTGCCCTGTGAACACACCGTGTTTGCACTGCGTGAAACAACACTTTTAGCTCGGATGGAAAGCGAAACTAAAAACTTACCTCGTTTTTAAGAAAACACGGAAGCTGTGTTTACTTCCACGTGGTGTGTATTCACACGATGATAATGTGTATATTTATATATATATATGTGTGTATGTTTCACACAGGTGTGTTGGAGTGTTTTCTTACCTGTGCTAGGAGGGAAACATTAGCTCATGAAGTCGTCCCCCGGCCCTGAACAGGTTGAACTACAGCCGGAGCACTTCCGTGTTGTGCAGCTTCTCTGGGCGGAGGGTGACGTCATCAATCGCAAGGATTTAAAGGGGAACACACAGAGAGAGAGAGAGAGGGATTCAAAGGGCCCTGATCCCAAACCCTCAGGTACTTAATAATAATAATAATAATAATAATAATAATAATAATGGGCTGCACGGTGGTTACATTACATTACATTACAGTCATTTAGCAGACGCTTTTATCCAAAGCGACTTACAGGAAGTGTATTCAACATAGGTATTCAAGAGAACTACTAGTCACCAGAAGTCATAAGTGCATCTCCTTTCTTAAACAAGCATCTTAAAGCATAAACCAGAGCAAAAGTATAGTGCAGAGGCAAATTACTACGAAAACAATAATTGCAACAGACTAATACGAATATAATAAGTGCTACAAACTACTACGAATAGGATAAGTGCAGTAAACAAATACGAATACAATAAGTGCAGCGAATACGAATACAGTAAGTGCAACAACTAATACGAATGCAATAAGTGCTACGAGGAAGGCTTCATTACAGTCATTTAGCAGACACTTTTATCCAAAGCGACTTACAGTCAGTAGTATATTACATATCATTCACCCATTCACACACTGATGACAGGCTACCATGCAAGGTGCCACCATCAGACTCTAACTAACATTCATGCAACATCCAGTCCACACCGATGGCAAGCCTTCGGGAGCAACTTGGGGTTAAGTGTCTTGCCCAAGGACACATCGACTGCCGAAGCCGGGTATCGAACCACCGACCCTCTGATTGGAGAACTACCTTGCTCTCCACTACGCCACAGCCGTTCTCCGGGTTCTCCGGCTTCCTCCCACGGTGTAGTGGTTAGCACTGTCGCCTCACAGCAAGAGGGGCCTGGGTTCAATTCCCGGGCTGGACAACCTTCTGTGTGGAGTTTGCATGTTCTCCCTGTGTCAGCGTGGGTTCTCTCCGGGTTCTCCGGCTTCCTCCCACAGTCCAAAGACATGCAGCTTAGGTTAATTGATGACTCTGAAATTGCCCGTAGGTGTGGATGTGAGTGTGAGTGGTTGTCTGTCTATATATGTCAGCCCTGTGATAGGCTGGCGACCTGTCCAGGGTGAACCCTGCCTTCACCCATTGACAGCTGGGATCGGCTCCAGCACCCCTGCGACCCTTAACTGGATAAGCAGGTTACGGAAAATGGATGGATGGATGGACTTTATTTATGCAGCACCTTTTAAAAACAAGGTTTTACAAAGTGCTTCGACAGACAAGGCAGCAAACCAGTGTTATACAGTACCAGTCAAAAGTTTGGACACACCTTCTTATTCAACTACTTTGAAGAATCTAAAATCTAAAACATATTCTGGTTTGTTGAGCATTTGTTTGCTTACCACATAATGCCATATGTGTTCCTTCATAGTCTTCAATATTAATCTACAGCGTAGAAAAAATAAAAAATAAAGAAAAACCATTGAATGAGAAGCTGTGTCCAAACTTTTGACTTTTTCATTTTCTTTTGTATGCCACAGTTTCCTATTTGATCATCACTTATGAATATTTAACTGGTTGAGATTAACTACCACTACACATATACAGTACCAGTCAAAAGTTTGGACACACTGCTGCAATCAGGTTTCAGTGACACATGAGACAGGTGTAGCATTATGTTTAAGTTACATCATCTTACATCAGGTAGTTTGGTCTCTGCGGGCCCAAAAGTCCTCATCTCAAGGTTCATGGAAAGTTGTAATGAAAACAAAGCAAGTAAAGAGCCATGATGGCTTGGGTGGATCATTTGAAACGGATCTTGTTTATAATATAATAGTTATGTATACAGTACCAGTCAAAAGTTTGGACACACCTTCTCATTCAACTACTAAGGTGTGTCCAAAGTTTTGACTGGTACTGTAGATGAAACATTAAAAACAATCGTTAGGATAAAACTAAACTAAGAAATAAAAAGAAATAACAAGTGACAATCAAATAAACGAACAAAATAAATAAAATCAAGTGAAATAGATAAACATAAAATAGTAAACGAATATAAGATAAAATAGTAAAACCAAATAAAACGAAACATTAAAACGACGACATCACATAAAAGCCATTCTGTAAAAATGTGTGTTAAGAAGTGATTTAAAAGAGATTACTGATTCTGCAAGCCTTATCTCCTCAGGCAGGTCGTTCCAAAGCCGAATGGCCCTTATGGCCCCACCTGAGGATCTAAGGCTGCGAGCTGGCTCATACGGGGTCATCATTTCTCCTATGTATGTCGTGGCCAGACCCAGACGTGCTTTAAAAGTGATCAGTAAAATCTTAAAATCAATTCTAAAACGAACAGGGAGCCAGTGAAGAGAAGCCAGGATTGGGGTGATGTGATGTCGTCTGTTACAACCAGTAAGAAGCCTGGCTGCTGCGTTCTGAACCAGTTGGAGGCGAGAGAGTGACTTGTGGTTAATGCCAGAGAGGAGGGAGTTGCAGTACGCCTCCTACTGACGTCACCTGGTAATTGGTTGTGTTTGAGACGCTGCAAGTGCTTGAAATGGTGTAAATACCAATGTGAATGCACCATATCACGTTACCGTGACAACGTCAAAAAATATTTTGTACAATTGTGTTGAAAAAAAATAAAAAAATACTTTTCACTCCCTGATGAGAGGATAGTTTCAAAGAATTTATTTACTTGTTTTTGTCAAAAATGTTGGATGAATAAATCTTTGAGAGAAAGCGCATCAGAGTCTGTGAGTGTGGAGATTGGGCCCCAAGCTCCACACTCACAGACTCTGAGGGGCCCTCCTGCAAAGTCCTTGAGGGTTTATAGGCTGTCCGACTTTCAAACTGTCGAGTGTTTCAGGGTCCTCTTGCCGACATTTTGAGTCCTTTATGGACACTTTCAAAAAGTCTGCAAGTCTGCATTTCTTGCCTAAGGGAATTACCCACGATTCATAGTAATGTGACATTCAACACTGGGTTACCAGTGGAATTTGTAGACGCAAAAATGATGATGCAATGTAATGATGTAATGATTTTTTTTGGTTTTAATTTGTAAAAATTGTTATATTTAAAAAACATGTATATCATATAAATGTTATATTAGAGAGAGAGAGAGAAAGAGAGAGAGAGAGAGAACAATTTCCACCTGTCACACCATCAAAGTATTTCTAACATGCTAATGCATCAATAATAATGTAATATATAATGCTGTAAAACTGAAATTGGTCATTTTGCATACTGAACACTTTACTTTTTAACTATCATATTTTGTTGATAATTATAAATAGGTACTTTTATAGTAATGGTAATTATTTATTGTGGATTATTTATCCTCAAGTGATTATGGGGCTTGTGAAATCTGAAATCTTAAAGTCAGTGACTCAAGTTTCAGTTATAGGCTGGAGATAATGAGGCTCTTTAAATCAATTCAATTCAATTCATTTTTGTGGAGCCCAAAATCACAAATCACAAATTTGCCTCAGAGGACTTTCCAGTCTCTACACATACGACATCCTCCGTCCCAATAAAAAAAAAAACTTTAACGGGGAGACCAAAAAGGATGGACAGAAGTGCAAAAGATGTCATGTGTACAGAATGAACAACATAACATAGTTACAACATATTCAATGCATATTAAATAAATGATTCATATAATGAGAGCAGTAAGCAGAATAATGGTGGAAAAATAACGACTACTAATAATAACAGCAGCAGTGCATTTAGTAGAATAACAATAATGATAATTAAAGCATGAATGGTATCAGTAATAGCAGTAATGTGACTAATAATATTATAAATAATAGTAGCAGTGGGTCTAAGCAGCACCACGGCAGGAGGCACAACCACAGTCCAGATGTAACCAAGATCCATGGAAACCTGCGAGGCGAGAAAACACAAAGCCTCCGGGGAAGAAGCAAAGTCAGTACTGTGCAATATTCAGACATTAATTCATACAGAGGGAGAGAGAGGAGAGGAGAGAGGAGCTCAGTGTATCAAAGGAAGTCCTCTGCAGTCTGAGCTAATATCAGCATATAGGACCAAAGCAAACCTTTTTTCAGCCCTGACTATAAGCAACTATGTGAATTATAGGACTCACATTAAAGTCATCATTAGATTAAACTGCATAATGTTCAATCACTGATTTATGATGAGTGTACAATGGTAGCAGCATGGACTGCATGAATGGACTTTATGAATGAATTCTCAGACTGAATGGGACCCTACAGGCTGTAATGCAACTTTTATATCTCATTCATTATATATGTTTTCATTATAAGTGGCGTATGTACAGTCTTTTTTGGATATTATATTGATTCCAGGGTTATGGAAAGGTGTTTTAAGAAGAAATAGAAAATTAAAGAAGTGGAAGTCTGCATAGATCCATTCTAAATGTGGTTAAGATCAGAACCTTAAGAGATATATGCCATAAGAGAGGTACTGCAGATACTTTTATTGATTGCCAAGAAAATGGTAACTGAATTGGAAGGATGTTAAACCACCAGTTATACTGCAAAAGGTTATTTATTTATTTATTTGTTTATTTATTTATTTAGGGGAATGTCCTGTTCTGTTGAAAATGAAAAATGAAATAAAAAGTACAAAAATGAAAATAAATAATTGGACTATGTATGATTGATTTATGTGCCATGCATATGTTCTTATAAACTGGCTGAGATATAAATAAATCAGTGGCTGGGCAGCCTCCGTACAAGTCAATGCTTTCTATACTTCATTACCCTGCCATGCCATTATTATTAACTTATACATAGATAATCAGGAGGCCAAGCTGAGCATTTTAAATGTTTAATGTACAGTGCATAAAAGGCTGAGCTTCAAGTAGAATGTGAATGAATTGAACTCCGTGGCCTTCAATGCATTCTTTATCTTGCAATAACTTGTCATCATTAAAGGGTTCTGATGTTTGAAAGAAGTTTGTGCTGTTTACGCAACTATACATATCTAGTGGATTAAAAATTTAGAAAAAAGGATAAAGAATTAATAAGAAGTCTGATTTCTGATTCAGCAACCACACTAATTATACTAATTTGTGAAAATGAACACGTTTCTCCCACAGCAGCCTCAAAACAGCTGTACTGTGAAGTCAAGCTGTGAGACGCTGAGCTGCTTCATAATGAACCAAAAAAAAAAAGCAAAAGAAATGTGAAGCAGCACGCAGGGCCAAGTCTGCAGGGATAACAACTGCAGCTTAAATGTTTAATCTCATTTAAGCTTTCAATTTAAAAATCAAACATCCTGCTGGAGCACAGTTTACCATTCACTATTTATATTTCGTGAAAAGTTCTGATGCTATCTCATCATGTGTTATCATATGTATAGATTTTATCAGCAAAAGTTCTTCTTAAATATTAAATGGAAAGAAGAGATAATAACCACAAGAACATGCTGGCATTCACACATTTTTTATTACAAGTCTATAAGTTTTAGTGTGTAATGGTGGGTCAAACACACTTACCACATATAGGGGGGCACTCAAATGAACACGCTCTCACTAATTATACACAAAAAAATCAACATGTTTCTGATTTCATCCTTCAAACAAAAACTATTAAAATGATAGAGATGAGGTGATTATCTTAAAGGAGAAACACAACCTTCCCAACAGCAGAAAGAGAAATAAGTTCAAAGTTGTTACCCCAAAGGCAAACAATTATTATGTTTATAGAAGCAATTATTATGCTGTCTAGAGCCGCTGAAATGTTATTCATTCATCTCTTCAAATTAAAGACATCTTTTATAAAGATTTCTTTAATTTGAAACATAATTATTTTTTGACCCACGTATTTAATTTATCCATTAAATTAAATTAAATACGTGGGTCTGTTCATACCAGTCTGAATACTTCACAAGCTTTGGCCATATAACAGTTTCCCACAAAATGGGCATAAACTGTAATATTAATTGTATGTATTTTATATATATATATATATATATATATATATATATATATATATAGAGAGAGAGAGAGAGAGAGAGAGAGAGAGAGAGAGAGAGAGAGAGAGAGAGAGAGGGATTTATATAGATTTAATTCTATATATTTATATAGTTCTATTTTCATTTTGTATTAGTATTTACGAATAAATGTCTCATGTCTCACTGAAAAAAGGTTGTCCTTTTCAAAGATTCTTGCAAAAAAATCTCCAATTATGTGTTTTTTGTATTGTGGGAGTTCACTGACAACTGAATAAATGAATAATGCAAGTTTTTCCATTATCCATCCCTCCCACACAAGTCAGTATCAATGACCTGAAAGTGAGAAAATACACAATGAAAATGAAAATGAGAATTTTGTGAAGGTGCTGCTTTGTTTGGTTTTATATAACTATACAACAATTAAGACCTTAACTGAATGAAATTGTAGATCTAATACAGGTGTGTGACGCGATCGGTAATAATGTTTGAACACTGTTTTAAAAGTGTCTGTTAATGATAAAGAAATCGCATCGCTCTGATAATGGACAAATCATGTGACGTGGATGCTGACACACGTTCTTGTCCACTAGGTGACAGTGTCCCCTGCAGAACGGATGTAAACTACTCACTGTCGTCTTCAAGGTGGCTGTCAAATTTTAATTGAACAAATATTGTGTTTTTTTTTTCTTCTCATCATCTCGCTCTCACATTGAGAGTAAAAACTTCATGAAGACACTGACCGGGCAAATGTCCCTTTATGTTTCAAGGCACATGGAGCAAATCATAGCCTATTTCATGAGCACCACCAAGCTGAGTTCCTGACAAGAGTTACAATGTTTACAATGTTTTTGGGTGAAAATGATGTCGTAAAGCATTGATCAACTACAATTTCAGCAAATGCAGCCAATGATTTAAAGCCTGGACAAACATAACTGTGTTTCAACACAACTGCAGAGCCAGAGATGTTGCCAACCCAACATTTTGTTCTATGGCATATACAAAACAATCTTACTGACAATAACTGAGGATTTTATACTTCATGCATTATGTATATGACCCTTTAAAGATGCAGTGTGCAGGATTTGGTGTCATCTAGTGGTGGGGTTTGCAGACGGCAACCAACTGAAACTTCTCCCGCGTGCCAAGCAGGTAGGAAAATTAAGGTGGTCGACGTGAAAATTTGAAAATGGCCGTTGTTTGGTTTGGTCGTTCTGGGCTGTTGTAGAACATGGCGACCAGAAATGACTCATAATAAGGTAACAAAACCACAACGATTCTTATTTTCAGGTGAATGTACGATGAAGAAAACATACTTTTCTACATTTCTGCCAATAGATCCCCTTAAATGATACACTTTGTATACACATAAACAACATAAGCTTGTAAAAGTTTCTGACAAATTTAGTAATGGTAATAATTACAATACAGTGCATTTTGATGGTAAAAAACATCCCATTTAAGGCACTTCAAACCTACTTTTTATTCATAAGATATGTCACAATGTATATCAGAAATGTACAGTATTGATTTTAATGATAAGGCACCACTGTATAGGCTATAATATATGTCATAATTCTTTTTTCATATCACTGATGAAAACCTCATCAATGGCTTCACTATAGCACAACTCTTAAGTCACCTTTTGCTGCAGGTCATTTCCAACAATCAGCCCCAAAACAATGTTTTTCATCACCAACCAATGAGCCATGTGGATAAAAAGATGTAAACAAAAATAATCTCTGATCATAAATTTCTTGAATGTGACCTTTGACACGGCTTCAACACTGTGCTGATTGCTGCCGCTGCAGTTTGTGCCTTCTGTTCAATACTAGAGGCTCATGGGTAATTAGGGTCGTACTGAGGGCGTTTAGATCATGACCTCAACGCTTTTACTAGGAAATTTCTGGAGGGATTTTACATTCAACAATTTAGCACAAGACCAAGTACCAATACCCATACTATTTAGTATGTCAAAAAAAGATTTAAGCAGGCTATGGCCAAATAGAGTGCTGCAGAAATGAATTAAAAAATGATTCAGTATTTCATTACCATCATTTATGACCATAATGTTGAGAAATAAAATTCACAGAAATATAATAGAACAAAGCAACGAATAAATTAAATATGAAAATTTGAATAACTTTTCATATTACATTCAAATTTCAAACTCAAGTTGGCGGTGCGTTGGGGGACTTGGACTCAAGAGCACCTCTAAAACCCTGGCTACGGCCCTGAATGTCACATTATGGTGAAATATGTTTTTTGGGGCTGATTTTGGTCTTGATTTAAAGTGTCCCTTGGCCTTGTCACACTAAAAAGCTGCAATAAGACAAACATGTTGCAAGTTGCTCTGTAGTGCAGGTAGTTTATAAGAATTTGGTCAGAGTGAAGGAAAATTAGCTGATTCTTGTACCTGCCATTATGGTGGAAAGTCAAATTGAAGTGATATTTACAGCATAGTCACGAAGATAATTGAAATGCTTTACCGTTTGTTATCTGTCAAATTAGATGTAAACAACTTCCTGCTTCCTTGATGTCTATACGACAACAGAGTATTCATGGCACTTTGTCCTGCTGTCAAAAGAGCTTATCTATTGTCAGTGACCACGAATATACTAAGCTTAAGGTGGCCACAATGACAGCCATTTATAGAAAAAAACAAAAACAAAGAGTATGCACATTTAATAGTCCTAAAGCTGTTCATGTACAGCATGCTTGATAACAAGACCTTCACTTTCAGACGCAGGGTTACGGCAGTGTTGCTTTTGTCTTGTTCATGGCCGGTCATTGTCTTTGTCTGGGCACGCAGAGCAGAGAGTGAAGCTCTGTTGGTTGGTCGATAGCATCTGAATCAGGTGAAGATAAGGGAAACCGGACAGACCAGAAGAGTACATGCCAGAACTGCTTTCTAAGTCATGACAAAAGCGCTCTTGTTCCAACGTGAGGGCGAAAGAAAAATAAACATTTGAAAGGCTGCTGAGGTTCGTCTGTTGGTCATCCCGCTGCACATAATGGGCTCGGTATCATCTGCCTCTAAACATTCGGAGTTTGTGCTTGTCTGCCAGCTGCAGGGTGACATTATATTCGTGATCTCCATCGTGGACTCCTGTGTGACGGAAAGCTCCGGCCAAACTGTTCTCCTCCCAGTAGTGGTGCCAGTTTCCGTACTGGTCTGCACCGAATCCAAACACACTGACCTGGAGCAGAACGAGGAACAAAAAGCACTTTGTCAGAACAACGCACAAGATTATTTATTAGATTTTTGTTCTGTTCAGATTCCTTATTTTTCCAAACACATTGCAGTATTCTGAAAGTGTCATTCCACTTTACTGAAGAAGATTCAAGTAGCTTTTGTTTGTCAAAGTCGTGTTCGTAGAACAGTGGCTCTACTTACTTCGTCACATATGTGCACAGCCAGCATTAAGCTGAGGAAGCCGGTGGAGGGATATCGTCCGTGACCTTCAAGCCAAGACTCGTAGACATATTTGAAAAACGTTGGATTGTAAATCAACACCTGCAAAAAAAGTCATTTGGATTTTTAACCCGTTTGTCATTTAGTGAAACAGGAGAAAAAGAACAGGAGAAAGTACACAGAACCTTCTCTGACAGTACAAATATCTCAACCTAAAAAGTCCATTACAAGTAGAAGTCCTTACATTTTTTTGCTCTTATACAAGTACGAAAGTGTTACCTGCAAAATGTACTAAAGTAGCAAAGTAAAAATACTCATTATGCAGAAACACTAATTTTGGCTATTAATAATACTAAGGAGGCCTATACTAATACTAAACTTATTGGGAAATAATACTTAACATTGTCATTTGCACCCTATCGTTTAGTTGCACGGCACCAATCCTCTGTATGACTCACCTTATCTCTGTTTGCCTTTATCCTGGACAAAACAGTTGTATATGTGCTGTAACACAAATGAAAAAACAGGAACTTAAAATATGTGCTTTGAATTGTCTTGAAAATCCCTGAAATGTTGTTTTTGCTAAACAAAACTCTGCTCATATCTCTACAATCACTGTTATCACATCACAGTATGAGCAATGATGAATTTCATTTCATTTAAAAAGAAACGCCAAATGTCACCACGGTCGTGAGAGCATGAACTGCCGACGTGTTTGTTGTTCCAAGATGATGATGAAGCAGCAGTTACAACATGAAAAGGGGAGAGGCTCTTTGTGTCCACATTCATTTTGCATATGAAAATGTTCACAGGCAAAACTTTTGTCTATGCTGTTTTCATAGATAGAGAAGCTCAAACAAAGTAATCAATCAATGTAAATTCTCCACCACGCCTGTGTAGACTTTGTAGGAAACGCAAAAGGGAAGGCATACTAATGACTGCAATGAAAGGTCATAATTGCACTGTGAGATACAATCCAGGCAAATGTTTCCAATTAAAGTATGTTTTTATTTCTTTTCAGGGCTAATGCCATCGCATTAGTGTGTCTCATTAAAATTCAAAGATTATACAGACCGGTTGGAAATATGTGCTGTACTATATAGCAGTCCAACCAATTCCTCTACATTTTCTGTTGAATGAATATGAAAATGGCCTTGCGTGCGTCTGTGGCATTACACTGCACACTTCATTATACACTGTAATGTTTAAAAGTATATCCTTCAACACACACAGGCTTGGTATTTTTGCTCAGAGAAATGCTTCAATTCCAGGATTTCAGTCGCTCGGTTCTGTCAATTCATTGAGCCTCATTCTATTTAACAAGACTAGAAAATGTAACAAAATTATTCACAACACTCAGTTAAGATCTGCTGGGCTAATGCCGACATTACTGCCAGTGAAGAGGAATTTAATGATGCAGAATGATTGCTTTGGCAGAGTTGGACGGCGACTGAAACATTTGTTTGGATCTACTTGTCCTTCTACCGTCTAACATGTTTGCGTCTTAGAGTTTGGTTTGGCTGTGGCTTCTTTTTCATTTCTTGTTTTTTTTTTTATTAAGGATGTCCAGTAATGAAGCTAATGATTACGGGTCATTGAGAATGAAGCAGCTGAAGGTGAAATTTACTGGAAGATTAACACTGAGTGATTATCCATGTTATGGCAATCCAACAAATAGGACTACTGAGGGAGTGTTGTTGTGACAATCTGGTATTTGGAGAGATTAAATGGATTAGATTAGAGAGCGCAACACATGATGCATCGTAATGCGTTCAAGCCTCTTAAACTTCTAGGACAGTTATTGAACTCTGATTTAATTGAGAAATGGTGCGGTAAATGAAGCATGTATCTTTATATATTATTATTTTTTTTTTTCAATAATGACATTCTGGGATAAGTAATTATAGAAATTGAAATAAAAATTAGAGAGGATCTTGTTTTGGATCTGTGACTGGAAAGAAAAAAGAAAAATTCAACCATGGAATAAAAGATGTCTTAAAACATTGATATGAGTTTTGGACTTTAGGCATCATTTTATATTTTACTTCTTGCCTGCTTTTTTATCATAAAATATTGTTTTACATTTGTTTTTTTCAATAAGCACATCTATGTCACTTTTTAAAAAGTTTATTTTTGTTTTTAATGAGCTGTAAAACAAAATTGACACATTATGACCTAATAAAGTTAATACAATATGGCCAAAGTTGCTTTCTACACATTCAGCAGACACAGAGCGACATTAGAAACCATTTGGAGACAAGTTTGTGGACACCTGGCTAATGCAAGTCCAATATAAAGTTTTCTTTCAAGTTTGTTTCACCACCTAGTGGCTTACTTTGCCTGTCTTTAGTGTGGTGCAGGGAAGCTAGAGTACAGTGGGTATATCAGAGTTTCTTTCTGCTTAAAACAGCTGTTCATTGTGGCTTGAAATGAGGTTGATTAATCGTGGGCCATAAAACCAAAATAATGAGCCGAAAAACCCTAAAAAGCTCCGTAGGGCCGAGGGGAACTGCAGAATGGAGTGATAATTCTTTATGGATTCATCACCTTTCACATTACACAGTCATTTGATCCATTCTGCATATAAAAATATTGATTAGTGCAGCTTTAACATCCGATAAGTACTCTTACTATTTAATGGTGCCTGTGGTCAGAGCACTAATGATCCACTGCAGGTCCAGAGTCTTGAAGGGGATCAGCACCAGACTGGTGGTGTTGTCCAGGTCTATGGCACTTTCTGGATACATGACGTGATGGGTCGTTCGGGCGCCCACATCCTCTTCAAAACCAGTGGTGGGCGCTTGGTTCATTCTGCGGGGGACAAAGAAGCAGAGATTTAAAAAAATATATATACTCAATCTATTTTTAGCCTTTTTTCAGGGTAGCACAAATTTAGGTTTATTTCACCCTCATGTTACAAAGATGGGAAACATTTGGCTTATTGTTGTACTAATCCATATGGCACAGAAAACATGCAAAACCAGCTGTGAACACAAATTTGAGAGAAAGAAATATGTAAATACGAAAAGCACAATGTGTCCCCCTTCAACATGTTTTTGGACATCCAAACAGCAATTCAGAACAATCCAGTGTCCATTTAGAGCTCAACAATTACCGCTTGGCAAGCTAGGCAGGGCGTCTCTATTATTATGTCCAACAATACACACTCTGGAGCAGTAATTGGCGGCAACATACAGCGGTTTGACAGTGGCAGTTGGTGTCGGTCAGTGGAAGGAAGTGACACAGAGATAGGGAAATCAAGAAACGGACCCCCCCATGTCTGTTTTGGCACTCCAGTCTGAGCAATAGCACACTGCTCATTACTGATTGAGATGACAGATATATAACATTTTCAGTCTGAGCCTGTCGAGACTCACAAACAACCTCCTGCAAGAGGAACTTTGTGTCTGGGCTATCTCACTGCTTGCATGAGACTTCCTTATTTTTTGGGCTATTTCATGTTGCAACGTGTACGATATAAAATGACGAATAGGATGTCACCTCTTGGGGTTAAGAATGGCTATGACACTTGCTCATTTGGATAGAAAACTGAAACTAAAAGACAAGTTAAATCAAGGTGAAATGAGATTTAAATGGATTTGGTTTTGGAGGAAATGGGTTGCCTTTTTGTGCTTGATCCTTATGCTGAAAAACTTGATGCAGCTCTTACGCCATATGTTAAACCACTTAGTGACATCAAATAATAATATTAAAAGGTATGGTTTGTTATGTTTCTAAATGTGTCGTCAATTTGCAACACCCTCAATCCTTGGACTGGGTTTGGATAAGAAAAGACTCCATATAACACTTATATTTTATCAAGTGCTTATTTAACCCTTCTTTTTTTTTTAAACCTGTAAACACAACCCATTAGCAAGGTGATCCAACAGAAAAACGTGAAATGACCACGACATCTTAACAGCACATTACGTGTCGGTGTCACATAAGGTGTAAAATGACTTGCTGTCACCACGGAAAACAGACTAAAGTTAGGTTTGGGCAACAAAATAGCAATATTAATATTTCTGAGTATTTTAGGGCAATTTGACATCTTAAAAATCTACATTTGAGTAAATATTTTGCAGTCAAATCAAATTGTTTCCAGGACATTCAACTATCGTTCAATGATCGTTTGTTCATAAAGCTTTTAATTCTTGACTTCTTCCTTTTAGTGAACATTTAAAAGCAATACATAATCCATGAATAACAGATATGAGTTTACAGTTAATTACAGTTTCTCTGTCAACTATCCGAGAAAATAGGAGCAGGTTTTTCTCCTGCTACATGTTGCTTTATATAGATGAAAAAGTAAATGTATGGAAGAAGAGAAGTATCGGCAAGAGGTTTTATGGTGCAATATCTCAATAGAAAAGAACTGTTTTTGACAGAACTACATTGGTGGATTTCTCTCTAAATGGTAACTATAGCTTCTGGGAATTTAGGAATTGCACCCTAAATGGATCCCTGTCGTCCAGAGCAGATGAAAAAGGACGGCAGTGAGTGCAGAGGAACACCATGCCACATATCAAACAGCATAATGTGCAGAATTCATCACTTCTGCAGAACATTCTTTATTTGGATTCGCGTCAGCTGCCACTAGGGTAGCTACTATTTTTTTATTCCCACACATCACAAAACACAACATAAAAAACAAGACATTTAACACATATTAAAGTCTCGTTAAGAGCATGTTCAAAAGAAACAAAAGTTCAGTAAAATACTACACATCAGGACACATCAAATTGCATTCCATCGTAGTTCATCATTTACGTTGTTATTTCAGTCTTTTACTGCTGAGCGGTTATCAAGATGAGATAAACTGTGTCACTAGCACTCTAGAGGCAGGGGTAAGAAAAGAAAAAACATCTTCTAATGCTTGGTATTCCTCTACCATTTTCTTAACGATATTCAAAATATGTTTCTCGAATTGAAAGCTGCTCATCGAGGGTGACACCACACACGTGCTCGACTCAGTCTGCCGAGCCCTGAAGCCCCGCCCCCACTGTTGCACAGAGCGCCACCGCTTGTTTATTCAAAATATATTAATATTGAACACGTCGAATGTCCAAATTGCACCAACTTTGACAATGCATATCTTTTAAGTGTCCAGCAATTCACCCGCCACCTCTATCATCGAACAGCACAAAATTGTCATTCATTCAAAGTCTTCGGAGATTTCTTGAATATGTTTGCCATTTTTCATCTTACTCAGAAGCTCCCTTTGACATCTGTATGGAACTGCCTGGCCTTTGCCATTACTCACTGCTATAATAATGCAAGTCTGTAAGGGCACTCAAGAAGTTAACTCTGGTTGTTAAGTGGATTCAGTGAGCTGCTCCTTCACTTAATCTTGTGGGGGCGTGCGGTGTCAACTGCTCTAAGGCAGCGAATATTTCAGATTGGTCTAATCAATATTCAACTACTGCTGTAACTCGTCCCTGGCGCTGGAAATTTGTAAGCAGATGGACTTGAAACAAACGATGGCAGATGTATTGAGCGTTTGAAGAGCCCATCTCACCAACGAGATGGTTTGCTCATGGGCAGAAAACCAAGGCTTTTAGCCTGGAATTTACAAATAGCCAGAATGTGAGATGAAGAAGGATTTTAACATTAAGTGGAATGATTAGGATCAATATTTTGTGCATATCAAATACAAGCCTTATGTAAAGACTTTGATGTGGCTCTTTGTGATAATAGATGTGAAAAATCATAAAGGGTCTGTAGCACCTTTCCAGGGAAACCATGAAACCAGAGCAGATGGCTAATTGAAATTCAGAGTGAAGGTCTTTCTGCTGATGACAGATATCTTGACAAGTGATTTCATGCAGGTCTACAGGGAGGCTAAAAACATAAAGCGCTAGTACTATTTGCATCAATCAATTTCACTTGAGAGACTCTTAAAAGCTCAAATATAAAAGTCGGGTTGAAATGTGCAGAATTATACGGCATTGATTGATTGATTCATTAATTACATTTTTGTTGAAGCTTTTTTAGTGCAAACAGGTGCATTGTTTTGTCTCTATGTATTTTCAAGCACAGCTTGAACAGAAATATCCTTTAGAACATGGGTGAGCGAACAATACTCTGCATCAGACATGATCGACTCTACCGGAAAAAAAAAAACCTTCAGTGACTTCACTTCAGGTAAACGAAGAAAAATGTATTGATGAAACATCACGGAGCAAGAAAATGTAATTGTATATTTGATTCCACATAAATGAATCACTGCTCAGTCTAATATCATTCTTGTGTAACAGGCTGACGTGGGCCTAATTATGGGCTGCTGCTGTGATGTCTATGCAATTCTTGGTCGATTGCGCGGACATCTGGCTTCGCAGTGCTATTGTCATTTTACAGATAATATATAACAGTGTTCAAATTACAGAGGAGCCCTTAAGGAGGATCCGGGTTCCTCTGAAAACTACAAAAGTTTGTGTTTGGGGCCGTCTCAAAAAAGGGAAAAATTCTCAACCATTATCTCAAAGTGTAATAATAATCAAAAAGAGTAAAAATCAAAATCAAATTAAACTTAAATGTCTCATCAAGTAGTTTTAAATGCATGCTGCTACTGTGAGCACTAACTGATAACATTACTGCTCCCGAAAACAGCCACCAAAAACAACATTTTGAAGAGGAAAACCTCCTCCAATAACCATCACTATGTTAACATGCACACTCATATTCCACTATTATTCAGAATATGACCATATTCCACATTTTATACAGCATGTAAACATCATATTCCCTTTGGATATTCTGAATTATTGCTTATTTTAAATGGGGCGTTAGTTTGTACACAGTGCATTTGGAATATGCAAAAAAAAATTCACAGCACTATGTGACACACGGCCTCTTTCCTATAAACGACCAGCTCTGTGCGTTGTACACAAACCAACTAGCCAATAGTTTGTAAAGCTGAAGTAGAGAAACATGCTAAAAAATAATGCCCAAATTTCTGGTTGGAAGGAGAAACACACCTACTTTAAAGCATTATGAAGGACTTGGATATCAACAGGTTTTTGTATATGCGCAAATATCGCCATGTCGACCTTTTTACGAAGGTTGTTGAAGGAGTCAAAGAGGAAGGCTGTGTTAGCAGAGGAAAACTATGAAAAAACATATTTTGATAGCAAAGAAGCAAAAAGGCACAAGAGGCCTCTGTCCTTGAGTTTTTCCATAGTTTTAATGGATAAACAAGATGTAAGAGCATCGACTACTTTCAAACACAGCCGAGAATGGCAACAACAACAACAACAACAACTTCAACTCTTCATCTCTAAAAGTCCTTAATCAGACTATGGCTGAAATATCAGACAGTGCAGTCTTCTCTCTGGAAAAGTCTCATCTGTTTTTCTTCTTCTTGAAAAGGTGAAAAAAAGCAAGACTGTGATGCTGATACATGATTAATGGCATCTTTAATGTCAAGACATTGTGTCTCCCAGCAGGCTATTGGACATTATTTGTATAATTATTATTTCATTTATCCTGAAATTGCTCAAAGCTGAACCCATGCTTCAAGGTGACGCCAGATCACGCGGCATGTAACAGCAATCTAACACTTTAAAGGTCAGTAATATTTCAGGACTGTTTCATTTCTTCACATTCTCACTTGTTCGCTGCTCTCTTGTGTAAGCCAGAGTGTGTGTGTGTGTGTGTGTGTGTGTGTGTGTGTGTGTGTGTGTGTGTGTGTGTGTGTGTGTGTGTGTGTGTACATTTTCAAAATGCCTATGCAGTTCCAGCTGACTAAAAATCATGATGAGGAAGGAACACAATGTACATTTTTTATCAGGTAGGTGAGGCAGCGGGGCCAGAATGAGGCAACAGATGAGATGAAGGCTCAGAGTCTCAGGTGGGATTTTAAAGCTCCGGGCTTTGTAATTAAAAGGTGAATTCTGAACTTGCAATGTGCCACTCAAGGTTGTTTTCAGAACAGTGTGTTACTCTGCCTGTTGACTTTCGATGGCTTGCAGCTGTCCTGAAACCACCGCTGACATTATCCGCTCGACTTCTAAGTGTGAACTGTTGAAATACCAGCAGCCTAGGTCTGCAGCCTTGTAGGTAAATATCAATTCTTGATAATGCAAATATAATAGTGAAGAGTTGGAGGAGTAAAACCAGGCAGCATCGTTCAGTTCTGAAAAATGAAGCCACTCTATGGCAGTCTAAGAGAAAATGAGCATCCTACTCTCTTGATTTATTACCTCAGTAAACATTGTAAACATGAGTTTATGGTCTCTGTTGCTGGTTACAAGTCTTATTTAATGCAGCATGATGTTCATTTAGTAAGTTATGGTCCCTTTTAAAATAAAAAAAGACGACAAAGTTAGGTACGCTTCAGGGTGGGGCTACCTTATGATTGCTACCATCCGTTGTCTTGGAGTTGTCTGTGTTTTCACCGGTACTTTAACCCTTTAATAGTGGGTTTTCCCTTCATGAAAGGTAATTGTAGCAATTTGGTGTCTATAAAATACCTTATTCAAAGTTGGGTTGGCCTTAACTCCAGCCTCTTGTGTCACACATGGTTGCAAAAAACAGGATGGCGACGGCGAAATTGCTGAATTCAACGCTTTCGAAACAGTTGTCTACAAAGCAATGAGGGGCATCTTATATATAGTCTATGAGTTAACCACATGCTGTTTCATCAAAAAAGGAATCCATGAATCCATGGGCTGCTAAGTAAGAGAGCCAACAACATCCCTGTCCTTTACTGACTACCTCATAATTAAACGCAAACGGCAAACCCTCACCATGGCTCGTTAAAGGAGCCCTCATTGTGCACGATGTGGACACACATAACGAGTGCTCAGGCTCGTTATCTTCTGCATCACACTCGCTAAGCCTTCACTTAACGAGGAGGACAGTGGTTGAGCACGCACACAGTTTTTCCTCTCCTCTTTGGTTTCATTTAAAATTATGAATGAATGAAAATTATGTTTGCAATTTGTCTAAACTGTAGGTTTTGTCTCACTTGCACCTATTAAGCTACATCTGTTAAGCTAAGATTTTTTTAAAGCCAATCAATCGTACAAGTTTTATTGAAATAGCACCTTTTAAACTTATCAAATGCAATTCAAGGTGCTTTACAAATGAGTGACGATATGAAGATGAAAATTGTAGAGAAGAGGAGGAGACTAATGCACAACAAATTAGGTTAGGAAAAATAAATAAATATAATACAAGACTGAATAAATGGATCATGTTAAAACAGTGAAAAAGTGAATGTAAAGTGAAATGAAATAAGAAATAAATTGAATGTATACATACTAAAACCATAGCATGAAAAAAAAAACACAAGACACTGTATAAAATTAGATGTAATAATTAGCAACAACAATAAAAATCATAAAATGATAAACTCCAGAGGATGTGATGGGCCTCACTGGTTCATAAACTAAAAGCATTTATTGTGCAAGGCCATGTAGTGCCTTATAAACTAATAAAATAACTTGAAAAACGAACAGGTAACCGGTGTAAAGATTTTACAGTAGGCATAATACGTGCTCTCCTTTTGGTTTTAGGTAACACTCGGGCAGCAGAATTTTCAATTGATTTTAGATGGTTTAGAAAGGACGAATGAATGCCAAATCCGAACAAAAGCTATACGACTCAGCTTGATTAAATTTTTCTTTAGCAAATAGTTCACTTTTGAAATGTTGCGCTTTCAAAAACAGTCAAAGCAGTCATAATTAGTAATGCCAGCGTGCCTTTTAACAACTTTCAAATGCTTATTCAGATTGTTCCTAGTAAAGACAACATAAAGCAGGTTGAAGAAAGGCTCAGTTATCTCGTCCTTTTCAGAATCACACATCTAACAAAGCCCTTTTCCACTGCAAACCTTCTGCTCGCAGCGACTGTCACTCTCTATCATGTGGAGTGAATACACACAATTTCATACTGGGAGTAATATCACAGCAACTATAAAATCAAAACTTATGGCAGAGGTAAATATAACTGGACTCCTGATAACCCTTGGCATCCAGCTTGTCACATTGGAAACAGCTGAAAATAATCATGGCTACTTTAATTTCCTGCAGAAGGAATAATTCACAGTCATTAATGTCAAGGTTTTATTCTTGTTTCACTGTTTGTGGTTTGAAAAAAAATCCAATCAAACACATTTTTTTCCACACATAACACTCTGTGCCCCAACCCTTTAACAATAAGAAGAAATAAAAATGACCTTCAAATAAGAAGCCAAGGTACATTCTCGACATTAGACTACACAAATAGCATACAAATAAAATGTAATTTGAATTCATGTCACAAAATGGGCATTTGATGGATGCTCTCAAGTTGCTAACATTGCCCTGGTGACACTCGTTCGTAGCGTGGGTAGCCCAAGTGGCAATCAAGCCCCTGGACTCAATTTGTTATTTGTGTCACAATAACAAATAGGTTCGCCGAGCAAAGGACAGGATTGATTGCGGAGTGGATTGAAAAAACACACGAAAACAAAGTCTTAATTGGAAATTTCAGTAATGATGAATCTTTGGATGAAAGCCCTGTTGCAGTTGAGCTATAATCATAAAAAAAAAACAACGAGGAGGAATAATGCAAAAACAAGCTTTACGGCACTGATAACCAACACAAATTGCAGCTTTTTGTGTCCTCAGTCAGGGGTTGTTGACGGGTAAGAGGCCCTTGTGAGGAGTGTTCTGGTCATCTGTGGGCCCTCAGGTGGGGAAAATGAAAGAGTTAATTTGCTGGACCTTGTCGATTGGTTTGAAGAACACGATTACCGGTTACGAGGCAAATTCAGAAGCCAGCTAAAGCTAGAAAGCTCACGTATTAGTTGTGTGAAAATCCCAGGTTTAAGAGCCAATTTCAAACAGGGATCTTTGCGTCACAAATATGATGTGCCTGCTGGCTCTAAGATCCATCTTAATGAAGTTATTTGCAAGGGCTTACATCATAGCATAGAATATAAGCTTGGCTGATCCTCCATTCAACAGAGTAAATATGAATGACGAGACAATCACACAACAGAGACAGCCTTCTCCTGCCACAGAGCAAACAGAGGCACTGAGAGAATGTGATCATAAGATCAGATACTCTGTGATCAAAGGAGATGTGAGTGATTATACAATATATGAATGCTTATTTGTCTGGATTTTGGAAAAACCAGCATTTCATAAAAAAATGTAATCTGGACAGAGAGCTGAACCTTGAGTTCAGCTCTCTGTCCAGATTACATTTTTGTTGCCCAAGTTTTCGTGAAATATGTATTCACCTTTAGCGTTCCACTGCTTGTTGCGTTGTAGCTAGGGTAACCTTTTTGGCTCAGCACTATGGCTTCCAACCAAGCATGACTCCAAATGAGAGGATCTGGCTGGAATAAACAAAAAACGAGAGCCGCATATTTCCACTATGCTCCTGCAGGAAACTATTGTGCTAATGGCAAAGAATAACTCTTGTCTCCTGCCATCCGATAATTGAATTGGTAGACAATGGCGTGCTGCTGTCTCGGCGGGGGCTGGTGAAGAAGATAAGTGCAGTAATGTGGCTTCATACAAAGGAAACATGTCACAGCAAGGTCCACAAGGACACGCTGTGATGAATTAAGAGCCATGCAAGAATGCTGCGTTGAATTTGCTTTTCGAATATTTAAGTGGCGTTCAGGTTACCCTCTTGATAAGATTTTCGTGTCAGCCACATCATCATGAAGCTTATTTGACATCAATCTTAACAGAATCTTCTGTCACTCAGAAAAGCGTTTAGGCTATAGTGACACGCTAAGCTCCCACGCCTTGGTCCCTCAGATTCAAACTACTGTATCTGGTGTCAAACCTGCCACCTAATTTTAATGTTTTAACACTCCCTCCCCCATTGTGTCCGACAAAATGTGAAATTCTGTTACTGTGCTCTTTAACGTCACCCTAGTTACCTTTAAAATTCCAACAACACAACTTTCTGCAAACAATCCCACAATGCATTTACAGTTGTGCAACGCAAGCTTTAAGTAGGTGTCTAAAATTACTGCTCACTATAGAGTGATTTAATGAGTTTCTGTTCAATACGTTCTCACTCCCAACTTGTCAAATACGATGGTAAGAGGTTGTACATCTCAAACTATGACACTCTAGCTACCCCTCTAGGGTCAGCTTTCCATGTGGCAATTTCCGCTAGTAACATGCATACACTTTCTTTTCAAAATAAAATAACATTTAATGAACCTGGCTAGGTTTAGGCAATAAAACTACTCGGTTGGGTTAAGGAAAAGATTGTGGTTTGGGTAAAAAAAAAAAGAGTATGTAAAGTAGCCTAATGGGACTAGATGTGTGTTTTCAAACACACATCTAGTCTTTTTGTTACTAGTTTTAGTCCAGACAACAACTGAAAACATTCTAGTCTATTTTTGCTCAGTTACCATGGTTACAGGTATTGTTATGTATCATGAGATGTTACTAGTGTGATGGGTCAAGCATACAAATCATCTTGGGAAGAAGAAATGATTTGGGTGGTGGAGGATGTTTTTACTAATGTGTGATTCCACGTAACTTTAACGTGAATTGATAAAAAATTGAATACATTTCATCCTAATTCACGTCATCAAAGGTCACTTTTTACTCCGTTGATCTCATTTTCATTGTGAAAAATAAGTGTGTCAATACATTTTTTCCATTATTGTTTTCCTAAAAGAAAGTAACAGTTTTTACATCATCAAAATGCACTTTTATTATTATTATTTTATATGACACTTTAGGGTGCACACAAGCACTGACATACTTATTCTCTTTGTTGTTTTTGTCTTTTCCATTTTGTTGCATCATTTAATCAGGTCTAATTTGTTTCTGCTGTGATATTTAGCATATATTTACACACAATCATTTATTGAGCCCCTCAGCTTGATGTTGCATTTTTTTTGCAAGGCCAGTTTTCTTTGTTGTTTAGTGGAGATAAGGAAGAAAAATTTGGCCCTGTGTCCGAGCTACTGGAGAGATGAGGTGTGAATCCACTATCTCCCTGTCTTGAACTCCTTAAAGTTAGTGTATGTTTTGTCACATTTAGTAGATAAAAGCATCAGTGTCTAAAACATACTTTTTATCTGCAATCAAACAAGAAATGGTTATGTTGTGTACTTTTAAGTTTTCTAACGATAAAATGTCCAAAGAATGCATCGACTTATCGTGAGTAAGTCTTAGAAGAACAAAAGCATAATTCAAATCTAATTTATGATGACTCTTTTATTAGTGCTTCAAACAACATTGAAACATCATTATGAAAAATCCATCAGGCTTATTTTTGTCAGGCGGATGAAAAGGCTTTTTTATGATTCAAAAATCTATTTCACCACCGCAATCTGCAGAGCAAACAAGAGGCTTTAGCCGATAGGCCGATGCCATTTAATATTCATAATGGTCTAAAAAGGAGGCTTTAGAGGATCTGGGTGAAATGCATTGTGGATAACTGAAAGGCATTGGTTTTCAGTCTCTGTCCACACTCACCAGACTGTGTTCCCATGTCATTTCTAAACTGATAGCTTATCACTGACATTGATTTAATAAATTATTATTTTCTGTTGCTGACGATAAGTATCTTCTATAACCGTTTGCATCATCCATTCTGTGCAGAAATAATGTTAGGAGACTGCTTTATATTTTATTTACTTGTAGTATACGCCAGCAGACTGAAACGTTGTCCAAAATTGTTATATAATATTTGAAGAACAACACCAATCCTCTCTTTAGGAATTTGCATATTCCACCCCTGCAGATCAGTATTTATTCAGACTAAACCTGCAAAAAAAGACAGCCAAGACTCGAAAAATCTGGGACTTGGAGATATTGGATCAAAGTATGAGCGAGAATGCTTGTTTACACTTTGACGTCCAAATTAGCTTAATTTTAATCGTAAAGCCAACAATTCTAATCAGCAGTAGAGAGCACAACCACAAATCCCTCCAGAAAATCTCCTTGTCGTGTTTTCCATCTTTTCCAATGCATTCTTTGCAGAGTTGCAATTGATGTAACAGATTACATGGAGCTACAAACTCCTCTCTTGTTCCCTGTCTGGCCTAAGGCACCGAATAAACAATTGAATACTCAAACTCGGTTGTTTTTATCGGTTTCTTTGTCAAGATCATTTTTCAAAAAAAAATTATCGAGCCCCGAACAAGGATGTGTGAATGTCTGAGCTAATGCTGGGAAGCGGCAGAAATCAATGTGAGAGAGCGGCGAGGTAGCTACACAGTGAGCAAAATGAAAGATGTCTGTCTGCCACTCAATTAACTGGTCAGAAAACTAAACTAAAAATTGCCGAATGCATGTAATATGATGTAAACGTTGCAGCTGATTTGATCACATATTTTTTCAAGAACCGATCAGTGCTGCAGGAGATGGAGAAAATAAAAGCTCCTAAAACTTCCAAGTTAAAGCTTATGAGTGAAGAATGAGTCCGGTCAGTTAAAGCTCAGTATCAGATTGCTTGATGGTTAAGATGCATATACTGTGATAACAGTGTCCTGGGGACATTGTTTCATGTCATTCCCAATCTCTCTCTATTGATTGTTTAAGTAAATAAAGCAAACATTTCTCTGTCCTAAATGTTAATGTAAAAAAAAAAATCTCACAATTTTGAGATAGTAAACTGAATATCATTGGGTTATGGTTTGTTTATACATCTTACATTGGATTGACCTAATGATTAATTAAAATGATCTCATCAGCATGATCAATCAATAATGAAAATATATATATATTATAAACCCCAGGGTTACAAGTTCTCAATATGCAATTCAGAGCATATCTCTTGCCTCCACACGGATCTCAACATGGCAGCGGCTGAGTCAGCGTTAAGCAGCTAGCGGTGCTATGAGCGCAGTTGTTTCCTGAATCCATGTTATTGTCCAACTGTGTTTTTTTTTGTAAAAAAGTGAGTGATGTTGTAAATGTGGTTTAAAGCCTTCTGCACACTTAATTTGAATACTTCAATATCACAATGACCCTTAAAAACAAAACAAAAAAACAGCAGAGGAAACTTCAAGGTCCTTAAAAAGGTAGCTACAGCCCTAAATGAGGAAGTATTATAGATAATTCGGGTGCACTCTTTCAGTTTAACCTCCAAACAAAGTTGTGCAGTGACAAACTCCCGGAGTAGACTGGACATAAGGAACACACTTCGGGTGTCATTGTCTCCCATTACCCCCAGATGGGACTCAGGGCTCCCACTGATTCAGCGTTATGGTCAGTTGTATTTTTTATGCATTTTATATTTGTTTTCATGCCGGTCGTGTAATTTTATTTCGTCGTGTTTATCCGCCATGGCTTGAAGGCTGGTCCGTGAAAATATTGTCTTTCATGAAAGCAAAAAAGGTTGGGGACCGCTGGTGTAGATAACCCGGCTAAATTATTGGTTTATTCACATCCTGTTTATGAGCCCTACTTAACTTGTTTGAGCTCGTTGTAACAAAAGACCTCAGCATTTACTTTGGTGGGAACGATGGTCATCATTGCTGACAGACATTAAGCCAAAATAAGACCAAAGATGTAAGAAAAACACTTAAAAGGACAAATCATGTCATAGTCAAAGGTTTGCGACTGCAATATTCTCAAAATCCCACCCGAGACCGAAGTGTTAACTGACCTTATGATGAAATCACAGGAGTCGATGATGCCACCGTACCGGGCCCCCTTCAGGTTCCCAGAGTTCCCCACCACGGCGCAGGTCCTGCAGCGCTTGGGGCTGGCGTCCATGTACAGCACCTCGTCTGGGATTACTTGGAACAGCTCCTCCACAACTTCAGTGAAGTTGGCCGGCCGCTTCTCTGACTGCAACCACTGGTGACACAGCAGAGACAGACCTCAGAGAGAGACAGAGAGAGAGAGAGAGAGAACCAGGGCTCCGGGGCCACTTTAAGTTGAAGTGATTGAACAAGGGCAGCAGAGCCCGAGACACCGAGCACATTTCTGAAATAACCTCAGGGGCGGCTTAGCTCCGTCTGCGGGGGCTCTTTTGGCTTGGCCTTCTTCTGGTGGCTTTGAACTCGGAGAGACAGAAAATAAATGCAGGAATGTGTGTGCACTGTAGACTGTTATGTGTATTGTGGCTGTGGCAGCTGGAAACACTGAACGGTTACAGAATGTTCTGAAATCTCTCGAGTTTTAATGCAGCGTTTTAGTGACTCATGCTTTAAGTTAAGTATGACAGTGAAGGGTTTTCTACCTGGATACGTTTTTTTTTTCATTCTATTTGGCATTAATTATGTGCAATAATATATAATTTATTGAAAAACAAGATTACACAACACATTTTCTGTCTAATTCGAAAACTCTCCTCTACGGAAATTACATTTAGCCATGTAGCATGTAAGCTTCGACATTCCCATTGGAGGAAAGAGCCCGGGTACACCTGGAGGTCATGCCCTTGCCTTGCAGCAGTGCAGCCCGAACCATCTGGCCGGGCTACCGTTGATATGTGGCACTTGCCTCATCAAGCTCTCGGTGAGAAGCATTTCCTAAAATGAGTAGTGACAGGAGGCAACCTTGCAGTAATTTTTCTATTCTTGCCTCTAATTGGACATGGTGTGAGGTGAATGTGGGAATGCCTAAAGCACTGGATGCCTTCCAGACAAAGGTAGAATAATTGTGTGACATAAATCTTAAGAATAGGCTTTTGTTAATTAACGGAGTTGTTCTGTAATAATGATGTGCCGACAGAAAGTACAGTATAAAGATAGAATTAAATTAAGGGTAGTACGTAATAAGTTATATAGCTGACGGGAATTCAATTTACAAGAACAGTAGATTTAAACAAGGAAGCTTCCATAAAACACTTTAACAGTTTATGTATCTAATATGTCTGCATTCATTTTTATGTTGGGTCTGTTTTATGTTTTAATGATTGGCCAAATGTAGGTGGCATTACATCCATAAATATATTTCCAGTGGAGCGTTTGATTAGTAATGTTTAAACAGTAAATAACAAGTGTTTTTGTGTCAGTCACTGTGAATCCAACGGTTTGTCCCTCGAGCAGCTATTTAACACTGACACTCATCATCACACTGGTGACCAAATCCATCATGAAAGAAGAAGAGATAACAATTCCTCCACTGACTGCAGTGTCAGGCAGTAGTGGACCAATACAAACTGGATTAGAGTTTCTAGATGGAACTGGATTTATATTTTTCTTACTTCGATAACTGGAGAAAAAAAAGGGCTGAAAATGCATCAAAATATGAACTGTTATACTAGTTAAAATGTAGCATTTTTTATTTGCTTAATCTATACAATATTTAGTCTTGTTGTCACTATGAGTTTGACAACGCAACCAGCTGACTCCAGGAAGTCACTGTGTCTGGACAATAAAAATCCTGTAGAACCAGAACTTGTCTTCTTACACTTTTCACGTATGCATTAAACACACACAAGGTTAATTAGGCAGCTTTAGACATGCTGATGAGTGTATTTTCTTACTTTTGGACAGGTCTTTATGCTAATATAGGCTAATCCCATGCTGGATTTATAATTCCATATTGAGCCTAAATGCATAAAGGCCTTCACACAACGGGTGCTTGATGAATTAACAACACAAAACTTTGAAATACTCGCCTAAGATTCTTCGCATCAAAACTATTCATACCAGGCGTCAACCTCCAGGTCTGAAGAGGGAAGCCAATGTGGAAGTGTCTAAAACTTGCATTCTTTCTATGAGTCATCAGGGGGCGACTCCTCTTGTTACAAAAATAAGTCAGATTGTATAGAAGTCTATGAGAAAATGAACCAACTTCAAAGTTGATTTATTCCCTCAGTAAACATTGTAAACATGAGTTTATGGTCTCAATCACTAGTTTTAAAGTCTTCTTCAATATAGCATGATGTTCAGTAAATTATGGTCCATTTAGAGTAATATAGAGAGTCATAATATGGTCACTCCTGTTCACTGGTTGTAGAAAACTACTGTAGGCTATTTTATTGAGTTCCGTTTTAGTTTGGAGTATATTTGAGTCCCCTTTGATAAGCAGTTATGCAGTGTAGGCTATATGTCTCGGGCTTTTATTCAGAAAGGTAAGAATGGAAGGAGGGGATCTTGTCTGCACTGGTCTTGTCAAGGTTGAAAGAGTAATAACGTTTGTTGTCTCTGTTTGGTCTACAGAGCTTCTGTGATGTTGTAAACTAAAGTGTACACTTCGAGTATTTCCATTCTGCAAAATGTGATTGATTGATGCCTTTAATTGCAGTGCAAAAGCTCAGAAATATCAACCTTGTTCCAATAAAAAAAAGGCACTTTTTCAATGTGTAATACTCTGTGTGAAAGTACCCATCACAATAACAACAGCTCAAATAATCGTATGAAAAAAATAAATCCCCGGATGCCTAACTAAGTGCAATAATGTATATCTTCTCACACTGATATAGATAGGTGACTAAACTCTAATCAGATGTATTTTTCCTGGTATATGACAAGTATTTTCCATAACCATAGTATAATGCAATATCAAGCAGTCATGTTAAACCCAGAGGTTGTTGTAAAACACGTCCTTTCCTATTTTTTGGTGGCTGTAGAAAAGCATTACAAGAAATATTGGTGAGCCAAGTGGAGAAGTTGGTGCAGCAAATAAAAGTAGAGCGCTTTATGTGTAGTTGAACTTGAGGAACGATAGGAAATGGTTATGGTATCACCTAAAACATATACACCTGTGCCTCAAGTTATGATGGAACATATCTGTGTTCGTCTATAGATGTGGGAAGAGATGGTGAGAGTAAACAGCAATTTCCATTTCCACCATCTCACTTGGTAAATGAGAACAAATTGTGCGTGGGAGTCTGCTTCACAACTTGATCCTGGTGAAGATCCTTTGGATTTGAAACAATCAATGTGGCAAAAACCAAAACACTTCTTGGGAGCATTACAGCAGCATGTGATCTCTGTTCTTTATTCATTATTCTTTTCAGCACCTCGTCTGCTCTCAGAAGCTGAATGTGCATGTTATTTTCTTTTAATCCTCTGTAGGATAGCAACCCAAATCTCCCCGAACACATCCCCTGAGTCTTACCTGCCACCATTTAAAGGTTTCATCAGAGAGGATGCTGTTCTCCCTGGTCATCAGAGGGTGGGCGGACTGATTGAAGCGCTCTGCAAACCAGGGGTCGTCTTCTGCCTCCGTCATGCACTGCTGGCAGGCACATGGTCCTTTGGAGAAAAAGTTATCCGACAGGCGAAAAGCGTGCTTGAAGAAGTAGAGCGAGGGGTCCCTGAAAGTGAAGCTGAACAGGAATGTTGCAAATGTAATGACGCAAAACAGCAGAGCAAAAGTCCTGATTTTCCTCCGCTTGAGGAGAGACATGTCGTCACAGTCAGAATCAGTTGGCCGGGCTCAAATATATCACTGCTGTCCAATGAGCATACCCTGTTCTTGTTATCCAGATAAAACACAGGATCCGGTTCATGAATGTCCTCAATAAAAACTCATCGATGTGGTTTCTTTGCAAAAAAACAAAAGGAAGGTAAATCCACTGATTCTGTCAGCCTGATGGCTCCTTGTTAATCACATTCAGCCCCTTTTACTGACTGCCCGGATGTTGACTCGGTGAGGTGAGTGACTGTTGTGTCATCCATTCTGTAATGATCGACCTATAAGGCAGATGAAAGGAAGTTTATGTGACACAAAAGCTGGGAGAAACAGGGTCAAACAGTTTGTTCGGCTCTAAAACGGTTTAATTTAGAAAAAGGGAGTGTAAACTCTAACACTTTTCTTGTAATTTCACAGTACTAGCAGCTCCAAGATTCCACGTCTGCCTTACGTAACATCACACTGCTATTTTCTGCGCATCACTACGGACTGAGTTACTTTTAGTGCTTTGATTATTGTTCTTTTTTTGTTCAAGCGAAATTACACAGGACGTGTAGAGTTCTCTCTGCTCTTAAAATGACAAATCAAACTCCAACATATGTCTGGATTGATTGTGGAAATGATTGCAGTTGTCCTGGAAAAACAGCCCTCCAATCCCGCTGTAAAGGACGTGTCAATAACTAGAAACAGTGTTTAACTCAGAGTCCAAATGCAATAATCATTGACAAACTGGGGTAACAATGAGTCATTGATCGAGGGTCAAACTCACAAATTCCAATACATTCTAATAAGTGTACATTAAAGAAACAGTTACCACTTTGAATGCATCCCATTAAAATGTAAAAACTGGGAATTTTAAAAGGTGTTTTATTCATTTATTTAGCCTTTTGTCTGTGGAACTTGCAAAAAGCATTCATTCTACCTCTCTAGCAGCACACATTGCACTCAACATCAATATTTTTGCTGTTTAACCTCAGCTCAGTTAACCTCTATGGAGGTTAACTGAGCTGGGATTTTTTGAACATTTTAATGATTAACTGCAAGATGCATCCATCAGGTGTACTCTGGAGTGAGAAAAAAAAAAAGGTTTTAATCAAATATGTGTTATTTACCCATGGACTTTATCAGGTGGAATACAATGACCTTGAATGGAAATAAGAGTGTTTTTGTTCTCGTAATAGTCATTTCCATGATGAAGGGGGTGGTGTGTAACGACCAAAAACATATAATCCAAAACATTTCTTTACCACTTTAGACAATTAACACATTACAATTACAAAGTTTTTGGCCACAAATAGGCCCTGTGGCCTAACAATATATTACAATATTACAATATTACATGATACCTTTTGCAAAGTATTTTTGTGAATTAATTTGATCAATGATGGGTTGTGACAGAAATGGTGACAGGGTGAGATGTTGCGAATTGCAGTCGCTTTGACCTTATTCATGTTCTTGCTTTCTGTCAGCCCTTATTTTACTCATTTTGAATTCTGGAAAAGCAGTATAGCAATCTAGCTAGTGTCTTTTTTTTTTCTTTTCCCAACACTGGCTGGGCCGCAAGTGTGAACACACTTGACTGCCAACAAGTCAAGCTGCAGTTTATAGCCATGCCTGTTCAAAATGTCATCACTTCATAATTTAATCCTATTAGACATTTAAGCGAAATAGTCATAATTAGCATATTCATTATTGCGTTATGGCTGAAAAAGTGTTTTCTGAGGTCATAGTGGCGACAAAAATCTATAATTTCATCCTTGAATCCAGGTGGCCATTTGTGGCAAATTTCGAGGAATATCTCTCAAGGTGCTCTTTCTTGAGATATTGCATTCACAAGAATGGGACAGCCGTCAGGTCACTGTCCTTGACAACCAAATTCTAATGAGTACATCCTGGAGAGGAAGCAGATGTTTGTGCCAAATCTGAGGAAATTCCCTCCAGGTGCACCTGAGATATCATGTTAATGAGAATGGACCAGACGGACAACCCAGAAACATAATATCTCTGGCCACGGCTGATGCAAGCGCAGAGGCAAAATAAATGGTTAAATGTCTGTTATAGTTAGTTTAAAGTAATGGATACTGTAAGCTGTACACTACTAAAAGAAACCTTCAGCTTCTGCAACTCTAAAGTAGTAGTACAAATGCAAACTGGACAAACTTTAACACTGACAGTTCAACTGTTTGAAAAGATTACTCCGACAATAACCACTTGTATATTGTAAATGGTGTTAAATAACATCCAGCTTGAAACCAGTTCAAATGACATCTGCGATGTGGTTAATTTAACAGGGCTGTTGGGCTACATCTGCAAAAAAGGGGTGGGGAATCTCTGTTAAAACCCTGTCCGACTACTACAGAGCATATAAACAGTAAGTCAGTAACTTGCTGGTGACAAATTTCCAAGAAAACACTACAGTAGGGGAACGTTTTTTTTTTCCAGACACCAGTTTTTCATGACTGACAAAGCAGGCGGACCTCCTGGGGTTTCATTTTCAACATGAAAAAGGCCAACTCACTCTGGCTGCCTTTAAACGGGGCTGGGGTTTTCATTCGGATGTGCAGCTGTGTTTAGGATTCCACAAATACTTATATATATATTCAGATAACGGCAGATCCATGCTGGAGATAAAGTGCTATCATCGGCATACGTGTGAGGAAATATGAACAAGCGACCTGCCCCTTTGCTCTTGACAATTTTTCACGGTGAGCCCTTCCATATAAACAGATTTGTGGGAAAGTCTATTGCTATGAGAGAAAGGCTGTGAGTCTTTCCTGATTAGAAATTGATCAGGTCTTTCAAATTCCACCCCGGAGGGAAGCAAAGAGGATTTGGAGTTAAGACTGAGAAAGACTACGCAGCGACACAGCCTGCTGTTGATTCCATTCTCCCTATCTGAGCAGAAAAAACAAACTGTACAGCCGTTTATCAGCAGCACTGACACAGGCCGATGCACAGGAAGGCTTATAAAGTGATCCCGTCTGCTGTTTGGAGCTCCGTAACTCACTGCGGATTTGCATGCAGCCCCAAGGTTGGTTATTGTCTAAGGCAGCAAGGTTGACAAAGATACCTGGGGACACTTATAATAGACACTTCAATGAATATGCCTACTTCTATTCAGAAGGCTGTTGACTCACTCAGTTTGAAGCCCCCCCCCGGCATTAAGAGGTCAGCTAGATGTGAGAGCGAGCAGAATATATATTCTCAAAAACAGGTGGCAACTCCCCACTTTTGACAACACGCCGGCCATCATCTCGTTCCCGACGACCTTGTCCGAGTGAAGGCTGGCAGACCCGGCGCTGATCAAAGTTCGCTAAGCTGAGACAGCAAAGCGTCTGTTCACACTTCAGAGGGGGACGGAGGGAGGGAGGGAGGGATGGAGAAAGAGAGAAAGGGGCTGGCAGAGCGGCAGTGTGTGAGCTGTGATTTTCACCCTAATCTTCAGTTTTGAGAAGTCATCAACTTTTGCAGGGTGTAGTTACAGTGAAGTGTTTCCCTTTTCTGTTGTGTGGAAATTGTTTTTTTCTCTCCCCGGCTTAGCTGTGCTACTTTTGTGCAATTTAAGGAATCAAAATTCTGCAGTTTTGAAGACTCCTATGTTACTGTATTATACACTTGCTAGAGGTATCTCTGCCGAGCCGAGAGAGCATGCTCTCTAAGAAATAACCCTGACACTTGACACAAACATGCCCCTCAGTACTTAAATGTGATGGCGATTCAACATGTCAGCCTCACGTCTCCCTCAGTCATTTTTTATTAAAAGTAACAACAGCAGCAGCAACAAGGTAAAACATGCACGGAAAGAAATGAAATGCACGTATTAACGTATGTCCCAATTATCATCTATAAACTTAAAATCATTAATGCAACGCAGAGCACATGGAGTGAGGACATTTTTAAGTTGTTGTGGATAATCTTCTAATGTTAGATCCGTCTATTTAAAGATATTTCCCTTGTGTAAAGCAAAATAAGTAAAAAAGAGAACAAAAAAAGTGAAGAGACCTTGCATGAATAATAATCACACCAGCTGTCTCCCCCCCTCTTTTTTTATTTAAATGGTCATTCGTGGATGAATTTATGAATATCAAGCAAAATACTTTCATACAGCATGCGAGCAAATGAGAGTCCCAGTTTAACGTCTAGGCAAAGCTTTTTTGCACTGGTGTGTTTTATAAAATGGGCTGCAAAATAAAATAAGAATTAAAAAATGATATTTCAAGACAGATGAAGCCAGACATGTTCTGTATTCCCTGTCAGAAAAAAAAGGGCCTTAGAAACCATTAATGTAAAAATAAAGCAGATTAACACTCCGGTTTCTTAACATGAAGAATATTATGTCAAAGAAACTCTTTTTATCATCAACATTCAATATCTGAAACTGCACCAGATGGGGTGAATAAGAAGAGATGTCAAAGGCAACGCAGACAAAATCCAGAGGGATTTTCTGTGAAATATCCGCTCCGTAACTAATAATATCACTCAGGGAATTTAAAAAAAATAAAAATGAAAAAGCTCCAGATTTCACATTTGATGGCATCACATCTATGAGTCTTCATGCTTTAGTTTCCGGCTTTGACGGAGAAGTATTTCATTTTCACAGATATTGACTTTCAGTTCTTGCTCAAGCACATAAAGAGGATTCTGGGCTCATAGAGAGATTGAAAGGTGTGAGCAAGGTCTTCTCACAAGATTTAAATACATGGAAGACTGGCTGGAAAGCTGAGAAAGGTCTGAGATATATAAAAAATACCAGATCAGACGTCAGAAGTGGTTCATTAAACTGAAGGTTGAAAATAATATAACCACTAGTACTTTATGTGCTCTTAAAATCAAGAAGCTAAAACCGTGTTAACTGTAAAAAAAACCAAATCAAACTTCAGTCTTTTACATTTTTTTGGCTTTTTTTTATATGGTTCTCAGAGGGCTGGAAACAGCGTGTGACCCCTGGTTTCATGAAACCTTTTCAAAAATCCAGAGGACAAAATAGGAGATGCAGAGTGGTCAAATTTTAAAAAGCGTCTATTTCTCCCTGTTCTGACATTTTTGAAGGTGAGAGGGTTCATTTTCTGCCCGGCAGCAATGTGTTATTTATAAAAACATTTAAACAGCCATAGTGTGCTTTTTCCAGCTATTGAGGTTTATACATCCTGATTTGAGTATGTGACCAGCATCCTCACACAGGTCAGAGAACAAACTGCCATTCATCATCTGAAAAACACTGACTTTACAAAAGTGACCATTTGCTTTTATTGTGATTGACATGGAGTCTGGAAACCACTGCAGGCACTCTTACTTTCTATTTGTTAAAGAGTTAGATATTTAATTCTCTTGAGAAGACCAAACGGCAGTATTACCTCTGTAAATACGTGCAGTGGTGATTTGGGCTAAATGCTAATGCTAGCCTGCAACATGCTCACAATGACAGCGCTAACATGGAGAGGTTAAGCAGGTTGCACTAACATGTTCTTTAATTTTTTCTTAATTGCATGTACACCAATTAAGCGCTGCTGAAAATACTGACAGTGCTCTTAGTTTGTATTAATCCGCAGCTGAGAATAATCCCCCCAAAAGTGTTTGAGGAAATGACTGATCCTTAAAAAAAATAAAAGTATAATTTGTGAGCCATTTTAAAGATTTAGGTCCTTGGTATTGAGAGATCAATTGAGAAAAACCATATCTGATTACTCCATTTCAACACAAAAAAATTCAACACTGAGCTTATTAAAAAAAGGAAAAGTAAAATAGAGGAAAAAGCAGCTCTTCACGCAGAAAAAAACTCACAGATCCACTTAAAAATACAAGAAAGGGATACAATTGCAGAAGGGCTAGTGAGTCTAGTACACAATTGCAGCTATAATAAATAGGGTGGGGTTGAAAGATGACCCACATTTGTGCTCCGGACAGGATTAAAATCACTGACTAGTGCATACTGTTTCTCCTGTTTTTTATACTTATAATACGTCTCTTGTGTGCACTTTACTCTACGCTGCTGTAAGCCTGCAAATTTCCCCGCTGCGGGACTAATAAAGGATTATCTTATTTTATCTTATCTTATATAATGTCACAATCACCCCACCTTCTCTATCCAGTCTGATTGAGGCGAGTCTTTAGCCCAGCTATCGGCCCTTTGAGGCTGTACTAAATCACAGTGCTATACTTTGAGCTCAATACTGATGTTAGCATGCTAACATGCAGATGTTAAGGAGGTGTAATGTTTACCATGTTTACCGTCATCACAGAAGTCATCACACTTCACCCTGATGGGAACACGAATGTTTGTGTGTCCAATTTCATGGATGTCATGATGCCAAATCAATTGACTGCACGGCCATAGCATGTGTTCGACATGCAATCTCATGTTGATTTTGATGAAACAATACATCTCAGTAGTGCATGGGAACATGTGCGGGGACAGAAACGCTCTCTGTGTGCTTCATTTGTGCATTATTATATTATTATTACATCGTACAAAGCCTCAGATATTCATAACAGATTTTTCTATTTACATCATCCGCGGCTTCTTTTCTGCACTTATTGCCGTTAGCTTTACTGTTATGAAAATAGCTATAATGGATCTTTACTCATCTGCCCTGGGTCAGCAGCTTATTATATCTCCAACTTTATTATTGCTAAATTGTATTATCAACCCACTTTGACATTCACTAACAATGTTTCCACTGATTACTGCAGACTCTCATTTGTCACGTCCGTCACACCCATCCATGTACCCCGAGTCGCCGGAAGGAAATGTTGTGTTAACTCCCTGTGAGGCTGCTTATTCACTTCAGGCTGGAGTCAGCGAATACGAGCACGGAGCACTGCAGTCTGAGATGAACCTTCACACTACGATGCCCAACAAATCCCCCGGCTCTGACTCACTATCAAATCAAATCGAAAGGGATCAAAGTGAACAAAGCTAAAGGACCAGATGGAATATGTGGAAGGACATTAAGAGAGTGTGCTGATGATCTGAGTGATGTATTTCAAAGACTATTCCAGCTCTCCTTAGACTCTGAGGAAGAATTTTAACATCATTCCAATACCTAAGATCAGTAGATCTAAAATCCTCAATGGCTTGCTTCCCATAGCATTAACATCACTAGTCATGAAAATACTGCAGAAAATTGTTCAGTCAGAAATTATGGATGTAACTGAACCAGTTGATCTCCTGCAATTTGCTTATCAGCCATAATATTTTGAACTCTCTACATTAACATTTAGATCAAAACAACCCATTTGCAGGATTACTTTTTGTTGACTTCCCCTCAGCCTTTAATACAATGCAACCACTCGTACAAAACAAAAGCGTATGACTTA